>NW_025335440.1:28167420-28262015 GCF_004798865.1 Varanus komodoensis
GACGGGGACTGGGCGTTATGGTCACATGACTCCAGTTCTCCGTCAGCAGCCTGGCAGCTCTATTTTGAACCAACTGAAGTATCCGGACTGTCTTCAAGGGTAGTCCCACGTAGAGCGCGTTACAGAAGTCAAGACGGGAAGTCACCAGCGCATGTGTCACTGTCGCGAGGCAGTTGTAGTCCAGGTAGGGGCGCAGCTGATGAATCAGCCGAAGCTGGAGGAAAGCGCTCCTCGCCGCTGCTGTTACCTGAGCTTCCAGTGAAAGCTCCGGGTCGAGGAGCACTCCCAGGCTGCAGACCTTGTCCCTAAGAGGGAGTGCAACCCCGTTCAGGACAAGGTTCAATTCACCCTCTCCGGAGCCCGATCCGCCAACCAACAGGACCTCCATCTTGTCTGGATTGAGCTTCAGTTTATTAATATTATTAAAATATCTAAAAATCAAAACAAAGATCAGCCAGCAGTAAAATTTATAAAGAAATTGATTAAAGATTCATTGCCTGCTCAAGAGGAAAGTTTTACCCTGGCATTTCGATGTATGCAGCAAAGACAACTAGTGTACACCAACAGGAAGGGCATTCTAAGGACAGGGGACCATCATTGAGAAGGCTTTTCCCTGACATTCTTCCATACCCAGAAAAGAGCCTCTGAAGATGTTTAGTAAGTGACAGAAGGCACTTTTTCAAGTAGATTGGCCTTAAGACATTCAGATTTAAAAAGTCAGCACCAACACTTTGCAATGAACCCAGAAACTGACTGACGACCCCCCAGTAGATGCAGCACTGGAGTAGTGTAAGACCCATATCCATATGCCCTTAGGGAGAAGGCAGACTGGTTTCAGTGAATTGCTCCCCAAGTGACATGTTCTTAGAACTACAAGCTGACACAAAAAACATTACAAGAAGATAAATGCCACTGCAGTCAACTGGGGTAACACAAATCACCAAAAGCAGAAGCAAAAGCAAAAAACAGCTAAGCAAATGTCATCACCAAAAAAAAGATATAATTTTGCATAAAATGCATGTATGCTAATTTATAGATGAATATTTAGAAATGATTTTCATAATTTTAATGGAACCATGGTGTATCTCATCCTAGAACAGAAGACTGTAATTTGTGCATTGTTCACTCTGCTGTACAGATGCCAATGGCTGAGAGGCTTGAGCTCTTACGGTCCCTTAAATTTAAACTGGCACTGAGTAAGACAGCCTTTCAGATAGAGGAGACTTGCAAAGAGATGAGAGACCTCAGGTAGCCCTTCAAACAGAGGACTGACCTATATAACAAAGAACAGCTGCCCACCCTACAAGCAATGGAGATGGAGAACCGTAAATGTAAAAAGCAAAAGATATGTGAGATGACAGGGAATGGTGCAGGGACCCGGTGACTAGGTACATCACCATAGCAATGTGACTGACAGAACAAAGTTTTAATATTCTAAACATCATGAAGTCGTCTATTCAGTGCTCTCTCAGCTGAAGAAACATCCTCAAGGCCACAGGGACGCATAATTACAGAGTCAGTCCGTTTCTCTAGCATTCCGTGCTGCATGCTACTTGCTACCTCTGGCTCATTAGAAGGCAGATCAGTCCTCCAGGAAGGAATATTTCTCCACTCTCCCCTTACATCGTTCCTTCTTATAAGTCCCACAAGAGCTACGTCTGTGAATGTGTAATTTACTCCAGATGACATAGTTCCTTCCTTTTCTTTGGACCACTGCCCATGACAGCAGCCTAGTCCAGCCCTAACCATTTTTGTCAAGGAAATCTCATGCCATAAACTGCACCTATGAAACAGAACGCAATAGTTTAGAGAATTGATTGTGGAGAATGGCTTAATTTCAGCCAAAACCCTTCAGTTCCATCTCTAATTTCCATTCACAGGTATTGAACCTTGCTCAAACATACACAATAAACAAATAAACCTTTAAGAATGTGCACAATGCTATGTGGCACAGTATGTTAGCAACATTTTAGACCCAAGCAGGAAAATTAGAATAAAAAGCTGAAAATTGCAGAGTATGCTCACTTGAAAATTATGTTAAATACAATAAAAGCACAAATATAGTAAAAGTCTGTGAGAGCTCAGTTCCAGGAAAGCTTCCATATTGGATTTCTCTCCGTTTCTCTCAAAGCACCTAGCATGAATCAACAGACAGAGCACAAAGGATGATAAACACTTGCAGCAAGCAGGAAGCACTTCATTCATAAATGCAAAGTGGGATTTAGCATCCCTTCCTCCATCTGCTCCAGCAAGGACAACACACCTTCAAAGGCTTTCATCACATCCAGAAACAGAGAGATGTCAATTTGATGGCTGCAGATTAGGGTTAGATGTTCAAGGAGATTGTACATGACTAGTCACGACAATGAAAGAACCTGCATCAAAACACCATCTGCAGTCTGGATGTGAACAGAACTGTGAGTGTACTGGAGTCAGTTTGCTCAGCTACTCCATGTGTGGGTATTATGTGGGACTGGCTGTGCCCACCTGTGCATAGGGATGGCATGATCTTGGAGATGGAGGCAGTACAAGAGCTGTTTATTGACTCTTGCAATAATGACAGTGATGCCAGTAAACTTGCGAGCCGAGTATAAATACTTACAGGCAGTCCTTAAATCACCATATAATAGTAATTGTCCAGTGACTCCCAACATACTGAGATTGGTATGCTTATACTAGCCTCCCAGGTTTTGAATTGAACTAATCTAACACAAATTATAGTAATACATTAAAGCAGGAATGGGGAACATTTGGGGAGGGGGTTACATTGCCACCCAGAAGCCTTGTGGGGATTGCATGGCAGCCACAGGCATAGATCAGAGCCCAGTGTGGTAGATATAGCAGATCCATCTCACTGACCTTTCACACAGACACAGAAACAGAGAATTTATGTTGTGGATAATCTCTCTCTCTCTCTCTCTCTCTCTCTCTCTCTCTCTCACACACACACACACACACACACACACACACACACTACTATCCCCTTCCTAAATCTTCCCACCTTAGTTGATCAGTGGCGGAGGGGCAAAGAGTGCAAAGGAATAAAAAGCTCTTATGTCAGAAGTGCTCTGGTTGGAATAAAAGCCTTTCCCTTCCTGAGGAGAAGTCCAGACCTTGGGGGAAAATCTGGCAGGCCAGGTGGGGAATGTTCCTTGATCAGTGTCTCCCATGTATGCCTTGTTGGCATCTCCTTCCCTGACCAGCGCAGGGAAGACTTGCCATTGTAATTAACCCGGAAAATGGTTTTGTCAAGTTTTCTGTTCTTAGAGAAGAAGATGGTGAGCCAAGCCACACTCCCATGGTTAAATGGCATTGGTGCAGAGGAATAGAGGGTGTTGTGCAGAGTGGCCTTGGCTGAGGAGACCCTTGTGTGGTGCAAGACATGTTGAAGCATCTTGCTGGTTAATGAAGGGAGCACATGCAACCAGCTCCCTCGAAAAGGGCTACAGGCTCTCCTCTGCAGGATGCACTAGGAAGGCTGCACCAGCTGGAACTTTGCAATGGGCCATTTCTTGACTGTGACTGATTTCAGCCGGCATTGGCTTGGGAATCTTGGGTCAGCCTGCCTTAATTTCTAGTTCTTATGTTAAAGCAATCTACCACTCAAAGTCAGTAGCCACAGCACATGGTGCAGTGCCAAATCCTGTTGCCATGGCCACCATTCCCACCATGTGCTTCTATTGTCCCTTGGGTTCAAGTACTAAAACTCCTCAGGAAACCATAGCTGGTCCTAGAGGACCCTGTTTCTGGCCTCTTGATGAATACATTTATAAATAGTGATAGTTATGGCAAAGATTCCAGTGTTCTCACAAATGCACTGTTCCCATTTTTTACAGAGTGTATTTTATTCTAAGTGTGGCACATGCATATTGGACATTGATACAAATTGGTTATGTCGCTTCTACCTGACTCATTTGTTCTTATGATCTCTACACTGTCTAGCTTAATTCTGACAAACTATTGATTGAGCTGATCTGCTTGGAGACATCCAGCCCAACTGCTGGAAAGCGCCAAGAAGTCACTAATCTGAATCCAGCAAAAATGTTTTCTTTGTTTTAGCTCTTTACTTCTAAATAAACAGCACTTTCTTGACTGCAGCAATCCTGTGCTATTCAATATATTTTGGCTTGGTCCATCTTTAGTTAACGCAGCAACAGAGATAAACTTCATACCTGGATCATAATTCAGTCTGCTGATTTCAAAGGGTGCTTAAAGTGAGGGAGGAAAGGAAGGGAGGAAGTAGGATAATTTCACAAAGGGATTGTGAAGTACGGTTAGGCCAGACCCTATTATATCTGGCTGAAAAGAATTGGAATGGCTATAGGTCTTCCTGAAAAGTTGGCACCCTACTTCAAGCTCTGATTTAAGCACATCTTACTCTGTGCTATAGTGTGACCATGATGGTACTAATGATCAAAAGGCATTGTGCAGCTATTCAGACCATTTTTCTTTAATGGGAAAAGTTGTGGGAAAGCACAGGAGAGCTTCAATTTGAAGACTCCATCATCCAGACTCCCATTAAATTCCATGAATGAGGCAATGTGATTGCATGGTAAAGGCTCATCTGGAAGCATCTATAGTGTATACAAGTTATAACGGGTTTTCCCCTCCTACTTGAAAGTTATATTCATGTGAAAAAAGGCACCCGTAATAAGTAGCTATTAGAAAAGGACTAGCTGGAGAAGGTAGCTTTAAAGTAATTAAACTCCACCATAGTTCCTGATGCTACTGAAGTAACTGGAGACATTTTTAGTTGTAGAAAACCTTAGTGTGTCTACTGGTTCAGTTCTGAGGTGGCAAAGAAGTGATAGAATCCTATTTGCATTAAATAGATGCCACATATATGACATGTTTATTGTTTTGAAAATAGTGGAATATATATACTACACAAATATTTTATCTCCTCAGAAAGTCATGTGGGTGGTTCAGAAGACAGTTTAATATCTTCTTACCTCAAGCAAAGCATTCCAGGCTTTTGCTCTATCCTTGCTCGTGATATTGCTCCAGTCTATGGGGAGTTATGACATACAGTGTTCCCTTCAGGATGGTTGTTCCGGACTTTGGGGTTGTGGACGCATATAAATGTCAATCCATTAGTCCTTCTTCTGGCTACCTCCTACTGTGCCATCTTCAAAATGCACAGCATGCTTCAGCTAAGGACCCAGCCCTTTAACATACAGGTGTCACCCAAGTAGATTTGTACAACTACTTGGATAACTTGACCCCTTTGTGATCTCAGCTACCAAAGGAGAGCTTGATTCAGCCCTTCCATTCAACCATATCCTATATTCTTTCAAAAATGTCAAAGCTGCTTATCAAAAAAAATATATTGTGCTGATTTTACATGGATAAAATGGATGGAAATTTGATATATTTCTTGGTCTTTTCCAGGTGTTCATAACTTCAGTGTCAACAAATTGCTCAATTCAACAAAGAATTTCAAGAGAAGGAAAAAGAACCAACTTTATTATTGGCTGATGGGACTTGATTCACTATTTAATGCTTGTGTTCAGCAGACATCAGAGATATGGTAATAGGCACTGATTATTCACTGATCCAGGACTTGAATTTAAAGGCAGTTAAGAGTATCTGGAAATGCTGTCTGCTTTATCATCTGTCCCCTGTTGTTTTATAAAATACACTTTAGAAATGGCTCAAGAACATTGTTTTAGTTCATTAAATGGAATGCAGAAAAATGCACAATGGCATATTAAAACAATTAATGAAATATTCAGTTTTATAACTTCATGTGGTAATACACATGAAGACTCTGACTCCTATTATATGAAGAGTTCAGTAATTAAAGATCATTCATGGCATAAAGAGGTCAAAACATGCAAAACCAAGTCCTCACGACAATGCTCTGGAGCTTCTTCCTCCAGCTATAATATTTTCCTTAGTGCTAAAATGCTAGCAAAAGGAAGCAGCTTTGAATCCTGAAACCCTATAAAGCTGCATACAGCCAGGCTCAGCATTGTTGAGATTTCCCAGATGCTCTCATGTTCAGAACTCTACTGTCAGCACCCATTGTAAATTAACAACCAAGGGGCAAATATTTAGGGAGGAAAAAATATGTGAATAATTTAAAATGCTTGGGAAAGGAAAAGGAAAAAAAATGAAGTGCATTTGCCTAATATTAGAGGTAGCACATTCCTACATTTTCTTCCATTTGTCAAGAGTAGTATTGTCATGCCAGTCTTCTAAAGTAGAGCCTTCCAGAACTAATAAGAAACACTGCAGTTTGTCACTAATCAAGACATCATTCTATTATCAAACGTACCTGAACTGAAATCATCCTTGCTTCTCTTCCACCAAAGGTAAATCAGATCAGATAATTTATGTTTCTCTCTTGTCAGATGCCTACTCAGAAGTGATATGCCACAATAAATTCATGACAAGGCGTTGTTTCTTTAATAGCCATGAATGAGCCCTGCAAAACTCAAAGGAGAACCTGGGGCATCATCTAGTCCAGGATGTTGTTGTGGTATTACATACCTGGAACATTATATACCTGCAATTCTTCCTCTGTTGTATTCCATGCATATTATGAAATGGAGTGAAACTTGGTAGCATATCCCCTAACAGGAATCTTCAACAACTCCTGAAGCTGGGGCCACTGACTCCTTTATTCCAGAGAGAACAAACCATTCCAGTAGCACAAAATGTCAGAAAGGATTTCCTGCCTGCTATCCATTTCTTCTTTTGTGCATAGGAGGAGGAGGAGGAGGAGCTGCTCCTCCACTGGGCTTCAAGGTTTCCTTAGTGGACTGCTAATGTCCACTACGCTTGTTACCAAAGTGGCATGATTTTCTAGCCCACTCCAGTAATCCCCAAACTTAGAAAATTATGTAGTAAAAGCAAAAAGGCAGTTTCCCCCCACACTAAATCCATCCAGTTCCCAGAAAGTGCTTATACACTTGTGAGAAGTTAACATATTGCCCTTCTTTTCTACTATCCATTCTAGGAAGTAAATTAAGAAGAAATAGTAGCTAGTCATGATAGACTGCCATGTCATGTACATTTTTCTACATTTTTATTATGGTCATAAGACCAGAACAATTTAAAAAACCAATAAAATAGCAGTAGAAAAATTAAAACACAACTAAAACAAATACAGCTTGCACAATATTTTCACTTAAACAGCTGACCACATTTTTCATAATCTGCATTGCAGTCATTAAAAATTTGGCACCATTTTCAGTAAGATATGAGGATACATCCCTTAAACAGATACCAGAGTGGAAGAATCATTCCCACAGAAAACTTTTATTAATGGTTCAATCAATTTCTCTTGGCATTCCATATAAAAGCTGCAATATAAGATCACATGTTCCACTGTTTCTACTGCTCCAGCACCACAGTAACAGAGCCATTCATTAACTGGGGTCTTACTAAATCACTTATTAAAAAATGCTGATGGAAGTACATTAAAACTAGCAAGAATAAATGCTCTTCTGTAGTTTGGGACAGTTAGTATGGTCAGATGCGGGGTTGGAATAAATCCAGAGCAATAATTACAGTTAAGATGATATAGTAAAGAACAAGTTTTACTAGCAACAGTTCCAAAATATTTGGTTGGTTAGTTAGTTACAATATTTCTACCCTGTCCTTCTCAAACATCCCAGGATGGCTTACAATATAATATTGCAGATCCAAGTCTACTGATCTTTGAACAACAAGAAATTGGTACTTCTCTAGCCCCTAGTTGCTGGAGAGAAACCTAGCCTGCGTAGCTTTTTTTCCATTTCTCTCATTTATCAGTTAACTTACATATCTGAAAGTAGTAGAGACAGGTAGCTACCAGGAGCTGCTAGAAAATGTAAACATAACCACCATTTATTCCCTGTACTCAAGAGATCCAATCCCTACTTGCAAATAAATGGCTGCATTCCACACAGAGTGAGGAAGGCCCAGCAACTTTCTAAGAGAAACAGACTGGACATTTTCCTTTTGGTAATGAAATGCCAAAATCAAGATAGGGATGCTATAAATACATTGGGCCAAGGTTTTGCTTTATAAATTTGTATTGCAGAGGGGATATGATGTGATTACTACCTTGGGTAAAAAAGAACCTTTAAAATCTGCTGCTGGCTAAACCAGAGCCCAGTGCTCTGTATTTGAGTTCCTATATGTTTAATATGGGAAACTTGCTTAATGATATTGCCATTTAAAGCCTATTTAAATTGTTTTCTAGCTTTAGAGAACACCAGGACTTTAGACTTATTGCTCTATGAATATCCTGGCCATTCATTATAATAAGTTCCAAATGCAACTAGTAAATGATTTAATCCAGTTCTGGAAAATTATAGCTATACAGCATCATCAGCATACAGAAGTACAGGTACATTATTATTTGCCCTGCCGTGTGAATCTGGACTACTTTCCACAGGATGACTTATTTTTTTTGCAAAGAAGTAAAACAACCCATGACTTGTTCTAGGGACTGTCCATACCATAATTGGTTGCCATTTTGGGTGAAACTGCAACAGTAATTCTGTAGTAAGCTATCAGTATTGCCTACAGAGTTGCTCAGCAAGCATGCCATGCTTCATGATCTTGCCGCCGCTAGTGACTCTTTCTCCAGTAATGCCCACACAGCACTTTGGACTGACCACCACTTCTTTGCCACTTTTTGGAGGACCTTAAAATTGCACAAATGTCTTAGTAATTTATTTTTTTATGGTCAATCTTTTACAAGTGCACAAGAATGCACTGGAGGCTGAGTGCTTACCCCAGTTCACATGTATCTGGCACATAAGGTACTGTACATGTACTTTGGAGCTGCTCTCTAAAGATGGATTGCCCCTCCAAGGGGAGAAAAAGAGGTGTGCCAGTCAAGGTGTGGGGACAGAAAGGGGCTGGAGCTGAGGGCTTATACCAATTCCTATTGGCATCTCAGCCTTTTTTCCTTCCTCTCCTAGTGCCTTATTGAGACATCCAAACATGGCCATCTAGGAAAAAGCAGACTACAAGGTATGGTATCAGTCACTTCCATTTGTCACCTTGTGAATAACCAAAATAGCAGGATCTGTCTGGGGCTCCAAATAATCCTATACCCCCTAGATAATGTCAGTTCACCATAGGATTGCATAAGTTAACTGAGCAACACTCTTCCATCATGGCTCAGACCCTCCCAATCCTCCAGAGATTTTTTCAGAGCTGAAAGTGGCTGCAGGAGGGAAATATTCATTCTATGCAGTTCCCTAGGTTCTTAGAAACCAAGCCTATGTCTTGTCATTGCCAATTTAAATATTGCTGTAATGAATTTCAGATGAAAATGTGTGAACCTGGGAAACTAATTTTCTTCACCCATTACATTATCTCAGTGCTCATTTATAGTCAAGTCACCTTTCACAAACATGTATCAAATAAGCTAGCTAGGCATTACTATCTTAGTCTCTTTCCACCACCAATTTTGTTTGAGGCAAGCTAATTGCATTTCTATTCTTCTCATTAGTAAGCTTCTGCTGGTGCTGGCTATTGAATTAATGAGAACAGGTGGTATTTTGTATTCTTTCCCTCTTCTTCACCCTCCAACCCTTAAGCCCTTCTTTTCTGAGTGGGGTGTGTGTGCGCGCACTATTGCTTTGTTAATGGATAATCAACTCAATTAATAGAGCTTCGTCAGGTGCTGCACATTGCTAAATCAACTCCTGAAGTGAAAGGAAACACTTGCACTGCATCTCCAATACTCCAGTACTGATTCACAAGCACTGAAAAGTGATTATTGTGAAAAGTGGAGGACTTGGATCATTGATAAAAAGCAGATATGATGTCTCTCTCCCTCTCCGTCTCCCTCTCCCTTGCATTCATTCTGAGGTCCTGCATACTCAAAGTGACAGTTTATGAAGTCATGTGTATATTGCAAATGTCAAACACAATGCCTTCATTTAACTGATACTGCAAATACTAAGGGAGGTCTTAGCTCAGAGATACAGCCCACACTGCACATGCACAACACCTAAGATTCCATCCCTGGCACCTCCAGTTAAAAGGATATAATGCAGTAAAACTGGGAAATTCTTATACTTTGGGACCAATGCCAGTCAGGGAGTAGACTTAGCCAGATGGACCAGTAGTCTGTCAGGCACCTCTGTAAGCCCATATAAACACTACTAAGTTTAAAAAGACATATTTGGCAAATATATGCATATAAATTTCCAAACTGCTAGCAAAAAGTTAAGGAGAAACAGTGCTGGAACATTTTGCATGCATTTTGTTGTCCCATGCATCCCCCTTGCTTGACACTATGGAAAATAATTATCTGGAGCCATGAATTGAATTACATTTTAATCATGCACCCTTATGGTTTCCAGCTATGTATTCTGGGCTCAACAATACAGAAGCCTACAGGAACAGGACAAAAGTGGCAGGGACTTCTTGAAAAAGAGGCAGTCAGCCAGTCTGTTCTGACTTGCTTCCAATGGTAGGCTTGCATCCCAGCTTTTGAAGTGGGCAAGTCAGTGCTTGAGTCCTATAGCATAAGCCACTTTGTAGGACTGAACTGTCCACACCTTTTGTTTGGAAATGTCTAAAATACGTTATCAAGTAACTAAACCAGTCACATGTTGTTTTCAGGAAGTTTCAAACTATTTTGCTAGATGAGTAATCCACTGTAACAAACGATAAAGCATGTTGATCATAGTTTGATTGTTGACTTCTGAATGCTTTGCAACAGTATAGAGAGGAGGTGACTTGTCCTCTCATTATCCTAGATCAGTGATGGTGAACCTTTTAGAGACCGAGTAACCAAACTACAACCCAAAACCCACTTATTTATCACAAAGTGCCAATACTGCAATACAACCTGGAAACAGCCAGTCCAAGCATGTGTGTGTGTGTGTGTGTGTGTGTGTGTATCCTTGCAGTGCACTGTCTGGCCATGGCACCACTACGCCTGGCACCACTACTCCTTTCCGAACATGAGCATGGCCTCTATGTGCGCTGTTATCTGATGCTCAGCTGCTGGGGCGATGCTGGGGTGACTTGGCTCACATGCCGACAGAGAGGGCTCTGCCTGCCCACTGAGGCACGTGTGCCATAGGTTCACCACCACTGTCCCAGATGGACAAGCTAACCATCTCAGCACCCAAGTGCTGAGGCAAGACAGACTGATACCACATGTCAGTGGCAGCAACTGGATGGGAATCCCATTCACATAGCCTTGAACTCCATGATGGGAGACAGGTGGCAGATACGTGTATTATGCAAATAAATGTAGAAACATAGAAACAGAGTGAGTCAGAGTGGTCTCCTGGACCATCTTGTCTGACCCTCAGCTCCAGCTGGCTCCACTCATGAAATAACCTACCATGTGCATGTTCAGCCTATCCTATGTACTACATATATAATAACTGGATAGTATTTTTAACAAAGAGGTGATATCTTCTGATCTGACACATCCCAGGGAGTCAGCACGTGCACTTGGAGCTGAGCAAGCACTGACAGAAGAGAGGGGTGTCAAGAGGCTTCATGTTGGCTGTGAGATCCCCTGCAGGGATGTGGGTCAGACCAATAATTCTGGCCCCTGATGTAGTGAACCTGAGCTTTGGTTTAAATATACCATTACTGAAATCCAAAGTTATGTCCTTGGTTTCTGATAGAAGCATTCCCCCTTAAACAGGTCCTGATGCTGGCTCAGTACATTCCAGGGTCATGTCTAGAGCTAGCTTATGAAACAGGTTATCTTACTGTCACACATCAGTGTATACATTTGTCCTGAGGTTTATGGCCCCAACATGACAGCAAGAAATATGTGCTGATAAATCATGAACTAGCTCCACCTATTTCTTTATTTTACCATTATTGCTTTGCACACTTTTTCTTTGTCAGAACTGACAGTCCAGAAAAGGGTATCCACATATTGGCTCTGTGGTGCTTGTATTTATTTATTTTGCATTCAGTTTATTGACAATACTTCATAAAGCTGACTATAAACTAAATATATATGTAGCAAATCACAAAGAGACGTATTGCTCTGCATTGTTCCTGAGCAAAAAGTCTTGCCTGGAGGACAAATATTAATTTGCCAGGATTACATTTTTAATTAGACACAAGTGATGCGGCAATGAAACATGCAGTGTTTGTTGAAGGTTGGGATGAGTTATGTTAATTCGCCACACATAGAGCACACTTCGGTATGTTGCTGTTTCAGCCAGAAAGCCCAAAGGTGACATGCCAGCACTTTCATCCAACTAACCATCCAGTCATCTAAGCAATTACTTGGTTAAAGGAAATGTGTAGATACTGTAGGTTGATAAAGTTAAAAGGTGGTTCATTAAAAATATTTTTTCTCCTCTAAGAAATAATCTGTATTTTGAAGTAACTGGAATAAAAATGATAGGACCAAAGAAAGGAAATTTGAAATTTTTATCATATCATTTCAAGTTTGATTAAGTCACAGGCAAAAGTAAATGGCATTAGAGAATAAAGGAATCTAATCTATAAAGGAAGTGGGGGAAAAGGTTAAAGAAGTCAACAGTAATTAAATGGTGATTGAAGCTGAAAGAAAATTGATCTATGTTAGCTGAAGGCCATTCTTCCCTTTTGGGATGTTATGCTTCGGTGAAGAGGGGAAAGAAAGGTTTCTGCTGTTTTGATATGGAAATATATGTCACATCTTCTTAGCTTATGGCACTGTGACTCAAGACTGTTGTGAATTTCTGGTGCACTGCTTCTAGTGTCCCATGCATGCTTGGAGGGAATTGTGCAAAAATGAGTTGCTCAAACAAAGCTCTGTCAGGTCAAAAGTCATGGGAGCTTCAGAGGTGTTTTGTGCTAGGCAAGGGAAAAATCACTCTGAACCAGCAAGCTGGATAAGAGCAAATCTAATAGATAACTAGCTAGGAGCTAGATGAAATATGTCACTCTAGACAGAAGGTAAAATGCCCTTGTTAGCATATCTTTAAGAATACTGGTGTGATAAATTCTAGAATAAGCAGGCTGTTTCCCTGCACACAAACAAAATATTATTTTGATTTGTTTTAACTGAGATGTTTAGGGTACAGTCCTACTTCAGTTCACTTCAGTTGCACACAAGGCCCATGGGCTTACATGCAATACCTCATACCATGCATTTTATCAAGATAGGCATTTCCAGCCACCCAGATGAAGCACTGGAGATGGGATGGGATGGGAAGGGAAGGGAAGGGAAGGGAAGGTAAGGTTGTTAGAAAGTAATGCTGCATCTCCTCCCCTGGCCCAAAAATGCACCTTTTCTGCCTCTCTAGGCCTGGTGGTATCCTTGAAGAGGCAGCAAGCATGGCTCTTTCTGTACCAGCAGTGAAGGGAGAGGGGCAAGAGCTATGAACACTCCTCTGGTCCTTCAGATAACATCAGGAGGCCATTGGAAGTCACCCTTAGTTTATTTGGCTTCAAAGGAGCATTAAAGTACTTTTAAGGAGATATGAGGATAGCATGTTTTCACTAGAAAACATGCTTGGTAAATTGTCAATCTCCATCACATAATTTCCATTTGGACATTGAGCCAAGAACATCAAAAGAACTCTGCTGGATCAGATCAAAGGTCTATCTAGTCCATTATATTCTTTTCCACAGCAACCAGTCAGATGCTTGCAGTAAGCTCACAAGTGGAGTGTAAAGAGGCAATGGCTTGCTGTTTCACCCAGAAACTGATACACAGCAGCAAATGGACTCGGAAAAAGGAGGTTCTGTTCAGCTGTCACTGCTAATTGCACTGATAAACCCATCAGTGCCTCATCTTCTTTTATTATACAATTGATGGAACTCTGTGCAGTGGAGATGGCCTGAGCTGATATCAAGAGGATAGACCAAAGATAAGCCTCTTGTATCTTTCTCTACCTAAAGCAGGTAGGAAATAAATAAATTACAATAAATACTCAAGCAATTGATTAAACATGCAAATAATAGAAATCTCCTTGATACTGTACAGAGACCCCTGAACAGTGTGCAATAGGTTCTGTGTAAATACATTGCAGAATATGAATGCAAAATACTATTTTATAAGTTATTAATTTTTAATGGAGAGGTGATGTCTGAAAGGCTCTTTCACACAAATGCTATCCCTGTTGAAGCATTCAAGCTGTAGAAGACAATAATAACAAGACTGTCGTGCCATGTAAATTGCAGAGCAGAAGCCGTTTCCCCTTAGATTTGACAGGGGAAAGAGTTGTCATGCTTTATTTGTTATTTGACCTAATTCTCCACAGGAGGAGGAATTAATGTATTTTTAAAGATAAAATTATTAATTGTTTGTATCCACAGCTCTTTCTAGTGACAAAAAGCTCATAAAAACTGTAGCTAAGAACATTTAGTAGCCATATATTATTCTTTAAGTGATGCAAATGACTTGAGTTTCCCCTCATTTTTAATTCTCCTGAATTTGAACAGCAAGAGGCAAGTCCTGTTATGTATTATGCTGTAAAACAGTTGCACACAAATATTTAACTCTAATTTCCGATCCACTTATTCTACCCTACCAAACATTTGAAAAACATACTCTTGTAAAGAAGTTCCTCATGATCCACTTGATGCAACCTACTAGATAATATATTAGCATCCTCCATTCATTTCATTGTGATCTGCAAAGGAGTTATCCTTAGGGGACTCTGAAGGGGTAACCCTTGTGTGGCTACAGTGCAGCCCCTGTACAACCTTGCCCTTCACAGTCATCCCTTACATAGTATAGGGACCTCTCTAATTTTGAACAGTTTTCTTCTGGATTAAATTGCAGTTCCTCTGTACTGATTTGTACTTTATGTGTGGCTTTAGAGACATTCTGAACTACATTTGACTGTAGCTCAGCAGCAAACCATGTGCTTTGCTGGCAAACAGTCCCAAATTCAAGCTATAGCATCTCCTGGTAAATCTGGAAAGACTCCTGGTTGAACCCAGAAGGCCCATTGCAAGTCAGCACAGACATTGCTGAGATGGACGGCCAGAGATCTGACTCTGTCTGCCATTCTCAGGCCCCAAGCCGTTGTTTCCTGCCTACCCTTTCTGTCCCTTTGCAACCTTTCATTTGGCCAGGCTGGGGCTGGGTGTCTGCGCAGGGTGCTGATGGAGCTCTTCCATAAATAGCAGAATCCCAAGACTGTGTTGGAATTCTGTGGGTTCTGAATATTGATCGTACAACTAAGAATGAAAAATTTTATTCATATTTGCCAGGGCACGGGGGGAAAGCACACACAAAATCAAATGCTGCATGATTTTGTTAAAACCAACTACTTCATGTTTTCACCGTTGTACTAAGTCAGTGCAGGCTATGCCATCATCAATCATAATAGAAAAACTATAATAATAGTAACTTTGTGCTTGTCCCTCACCATGCTCCATCCAGAAAATGCTCTCCTACAGTAAGTGCCTTTTGGAGACCAATTGGGATCTAAAGAAATGCTTCATTCTTGAAAGAATTCTTTTCATTCACTGTGGAGCACTTGAATTTTATAGATCATCACCAAAAAGGGGTGGGGAGGGGGTTTTTTTTGCATTAATAGTTGGTGAAAAACGCCTACGGAAAATGTGTCCCTAATCCTATTAGCTGACTTAATATAGAATTATTAAAAGCCTTGATACACAGGATTTAACACAATCTTTCTAGCAGGGTGTGATGTAATCTATTTTTGTTCCTCAGCTAGCAGATGGCTTACCTTTAAGTAATTTCCAATATGTTAGGAGATCAAAAGTCATCCTCTCGCCACCGAGGCAGTAATCGTTCCTCTCTGCTGGGGGTTGCTTGGTACTGTGGTGGGAATATGCAAAGGCTGCTGGCATTTCCAAACAGAGAAGGCCGACATTTCTTCTGACTTTGAAGTTAATAATCCTTCAGAAGTTGAAAAACTGTGGGATTTTCAAAATGCTTTTAATGTTCTATATGCCATGCACTAAAGTAAATATCTGCAAGTAATCACTGAAGGCTGGCACATGGAAATATTTTACAGCACCAACCACAGTAGTCAAATGTGCCCTGTGACAGAGTAAATTGCCTTTTTTGTTTGTTTTTGCACTGATAGTGCTTTTAGGAAAAGAGGAGGAGGTAATGTGCAGTACCCTGCTAAGAGTATAACATAGGCAATCGAACGGTCTCCATTGCAATGGCAACAGACCTTCTGATAAGGAAACCTCAACATATCTGCTTTGATGTACTTTTGGAAGGAGTGTATGAAGAAAGCTAAAGATAACCTTGTTTTGTTAATTTAAATATTTCATACCACCTTTCAAAGCACTTAGATCATTTTATCTGGAGACAATGTTTATATTGAATCTCGTGAACCTGCTAAAAACTTGTGGCTAATTGTGCTGTTAAAGCAACTTGAAGTGTTAGCTGGTGTTCAGCAAACGTGGCTTGGTCCTTATGGTCCATGCTGGAGATCAGGCCTTCCATCCAGTAGGTCCGAAGTTCAGTCCCTGGCATTATCAATTAAACTAGCAGGTAAAAGGGAAGGACCCCTGTCTAAGACCCCACATAGCTGCTGCCACTCAGGCAGACAATAGATGGCCTCCCCAATGTTTTCTCTTTGTTTTCTCCAAACCAGTTATAAAATGACTTGTTTACACCAACTTGCAAACCCATACTCAAGGCTGAATATGAGTTGCTTGTACCCACCTGTACAGCAAATCTTAGCACATTTTCCATGAACAACCCATGAAGAGAACCCCTGGGCTGTTGTTAAATTGTGAATTATGGGTTGTTCATCACAGTTTGCAATCATGGTTTGGTTCAGTCAACACAATAACTCAGGTTTCAACAACAACCACACTCCATCAATAGTCAGCCTTTGAATTCAGGTTATCATGTTGTCTGAATCTTGTCAGTGTGAATCTGAATCCTGACATGTGAACTCTCTTGTTCTACAGAGTCCTACATCGTTGAATTTGGAATTTAACATCTATATGATAATGACCACAATGCCTCTTGCACAATCAGGGCTTTACTTATGCAAAATGCTTTCCATCTGTTAAGGCATCCTTTCCTCAGTGACTTCCTTATGCTTCATTTCACATAATTCATTTCTTCATTCTATATCCATTGATCCAAAAGCTATCTTAAAACTACAGTGAAACTTCTGACACCCCTATGAAAATGATAGTCATTAGAGTAAGTTTCAATGCCTTTCCAAGCAAGCTACTTTTTAAATGTAGGAAGATAGCAGCATGGGAATGCTTTCACAGGAAAACTTGATTGAAGGAGAATTACAAATAAAAGTCACTAAAGGTATCATACAGGTCAAACATGGTACGTACTACTTTTTTGGAACAATGATTTCATGCTTTGGAAGTCCACCAGATGTGTGTCCAAAATATAAACTGAATCATAGCCCATATGCAAATTGCCCTGGGCAGGAGCAATGCATTTGTCACAGGAAACTACAGTAAAATATTTTTGCTTGTCTGGGCTGTTTCTCAACTGCTTTTTGAGAAACACTAAGCAAAAGGTGATCATGGTTGTTCATGACAGTCACTCTGGTCCCCCGCCCCCCACCCAGCCTGAAACTTATTTGTAGATCCAATTGCATGACTGCCCCATTGCATTCACTTAGGTGTACTTATGTGTGTTTGTGTGTTTAAAATATTGGCACATAATTGAACATCTTGTTTATTATGGCCAGAAAGCAGTATTTCACCACTGCAAGCTAAAACAAGTTAAAAGATCAAGGCTAAAGCACAATGGGAAGGCAAAATAAACAAATGATTTGTGAGTGCTGAGTGTGAAAGGAAAAAAACCCAGAGCATATTATGTTTCTAAAGGAGGTTACTAAGCTGGTCTGATTTTGGGATGCCTGACAAGTGACCTTTCATATACAGTATGGCAGCACAGGACAATGCTAAACTTATACACAAAGCATCCATCCCGTCCAAAGATGTCTGGACTTGAAGGACTTGTCAGAATGAATATGAAATGAATCCTGTGTGTCGGTATATATAGAAAAAAGCACAGCACAGCAGTGACTGCACAGCACTTTCTGTATTCCTACTGTGTACAAGGCAAAGATTTTTCAGTTCATACATCATTTACAACTTGCTACAGGGACTCCACAAAGCCAGTACATCCCCTTTACACAAAGAAAAGAAAGATTCCGGAAAGAAAAGATTCTGGAAGTACGTCTGCTGAATAGGCAGCAAGTGTCAGGGGGTGCTAATGAAACACAAAACTTGCCAAGAAGCAAAATAAATAAGTAAACAACTATGGCATTTTCACATGCTATGACATGTCCAGATGATTTCAACTGAAATTACTGAGAAAATATTTTTTTCTTCTCCAATCAGTGGTATTATTAGCCAGAGGGGGAAAGAGACATGAAAAGGTTGGTATCTGTTCTTCTACACTCCATTTCTATCTAACCATAACATGTAACAGGAACTTCTGTGCCTTTGGACAGATACCCTTCTGTTTGTCAGCCAGAAGACACAGGGCTATACATGCTGTAAAGTACATTTTGCAACAGCATATAATTCAAAAAAATTATCTGCTAGGGGAAGTGAATAGGTGAAATTTCAGAACAAAGATTTCTTTCTACATGGTATATCAAAAATGTAGCCATTCATTCATTCATTGCTTGATTTCAAGGAACCCCACCTTTCCACTTAAAAATGTCCATCAGGCAACTTACAAAAATATGAAATACAAAGTCTAAAATAAGCAGTATAAAACATATATATATTTTTAAAAAGTATCCATGTAAAAGAAGTAGAAAAGATCTGTGTTGGAAGATGTGTGCAGGCTAGTCCCCTGTAGGATGCCTGGAAATTGGTCCCATTTCGGCCCATTGATGGTTGGTCTGTAGGAATTTAGAAAGAGTTTTGTAAAGAGTTTGCTAAGGAAAATTCTTTGAAGAGATTCATACAGAAACAGGAAACAGAGCTGACTCAACAAAGAGATGGAGAGAGGAAGAGCACTGGAGGAGAGAGCCTAATCCTGCAGCAGTGTAAGTGGGAGTGACCAAGGCTGTGGCATCCCAAGCTGTAGACCGGTCCAAGGGACTAAACACCTGTACAAAACAGTGAATTATGGTGCTTCATCCCTTCCCATCTTGTTGTGAAGAAAGTTACTCTAACATTTAAAGTTTAAAAGGTAATTTCTTTTTAAGAGGTAATTTCCCCTCCCACTTTAAATATATCCTAGTTCTTCTTTTCCTAGTCTATTAAGTTGTCCACTAGCTTTCTTCTATCTCTTTCCAAAAACAAAGATCTTGGCAGACTGGAGGTATTGTAGATATTTTGGGGTCCTGATGTTCTCCACCTCCTTCCACTCCCTTGCCGTTTGAACCAAGGTCCCGCAGTTCCCTGGCAACAGGAACTATGAAGTGGGAAGAGCTCATAGAGATAAGTTTTTAAAATGTACCATGATGCACAATGGAACAAAGAATCTTGGCTTCACATAGATGCTGATAGGGTTGGAGCTGGTGGTGAATGATCAGGAAATGAATATTGGATTTAAGATGGGTGGCACAAAAGAAACACCAACCCACTGTACACTGGCTGAAGAAAAAGTGTATTCTGTATTGAGCTGCATTAGCAAAGGAATTAAAATACAGCTTCCAACATTGTCATGCCTTTCTGCAAACCTATGATATGACTACTCTTCATATACTGTGCACAGTTCTGGTCACTGCAGCTGAAAAGGAAAAGGCACAAAAATGGGCTGCCAATGCTAAAATGATTTGGCAGTGATACCTTGCCTTTTTCTCTGAAATTGTAATTCTATGTTGTCATTGATGTGATTGTCAGCCTACTGCATTCCATTGTTTTCTGCATTATCCAATCATGTCTTTTCATACCTTATTTTTTCATGCTGCTCTTTTCCTTTTCATGCTGCACAGCTTTCCTACTGCTCATCTCCTTTTATCCAAGTTTTACACTGCAGTCCTGTGCAGAAAGTAAGTCACTACATTCAATGGAGCCTTACTCTGAGGTAAACAGTACTGCAGCCTTAAATACCTGAGTTTTAATTGCCTTATTTTGTAGTCCAAGAAATGTATTTGATGCAAAATTATGACTTATCCCTGATATTACATATCCCTGTACACTGCTCAGATAGTGTACATTTGTTACATAGATGTTAGATTTTGACATCTGACTATAACTTCACATGTGCAATATTGGCTGAAAAAATAATTGTAAATATCTCATGGATTAGAAATATCTAGAAATATCTTGTGTGGGAGGATGTTGGGGAGAGAGAAATTAACACCATGCTAGCCATGCCAGTCTGTGTGCCTACTTATAACTGAAGATGAACTGTTGGTACAATTTGTTTTAACCACTGAGTGCATCTTTGCATAGCTAAAACCTAAGAGGTGTCCCTGAGCAGGTCCCTGTTTCTACGTCAGACCTGCAAATGTCCAAATGCCTGCTCATCTGCACAGAATTGTCTTCAGACAGGAAGACAAGGAAGAATTCTTCTACCAGGAAGACTATCAGGCCCTTCCTAGCGGACTTTGGTTTGCATTATAAATCTCTATATTGCTTCTGGGCTCTAATCTAGTTCTCATTTATATTTTATACTGTAGTCTTAACTATTTAAATGTTTACACAGTACTTTATAATGTGCTTTATGCTTTAAATTGTTTTAGAACTGCTCAGATAGTGTCAACTATTGGGTGGTATAAATATGCAATTAATAAGTAAGTATGGTTTTCCCAGTTGCAATATATGGCTGTGAAGCTTGGACCATAAGGAAGGCTGAGCGCCAAAGAATTGAGGCCTTTGAATTGTGGTGCTGGAGAAGATTCCTGCGAGTCCCTTGGACTGCAAGACGATCAAACCAGTCAGTCCTAGAGGAGATCAACCCTGACTGCTCTTTAGAAGGCCAGATCCTGAAGATGAAACTCAAGTACTTTGGCCACCTAATGAGAAGGAAGGACTCCCTGGAGAAGAGCCTAATGCTGGGAACAGTTGACGGCAAAAGAAGAAGGGGATGGCAGAGGATGAGGTGGCTGGATGGAGTCACTGAAGCAGTCGGCGTGAGCTTGGGTGGACTCCGGGGGATGGTGGAGGACAGGAAGGCCTGGAGGAATGTTGTCCATGGGGTCGCGATGGGTCGGACACGACTTCGCGACCAACAACAACAACAACAAAAATAAGTAAATCTAAGGTCTAAGACAAGTAACCTATTTTGCCCTGGGCAGATCCTTTTAGTGGGCTCATTGACAAAGCTGCTCTAAATCTGCCCCAGCAAAACAGTCTGTATTGAATTGACTAACCATTGCCACTCCTCACTTATTTGGAAATGCAGACTAGGACTTCCTAACTGGCCGGACTGAATGGCTGATTTGTACCTGAGCTGGACTCATTTTCCATCTCTCTTCTTGGAAATTAGGCAGCATATTGCTGGAATGCAGGTAGTATGAATTCCGTGATGTTGGTGCATTGCTGGGAAGATTAGTCATGGCAGGAAGCTTAAGCATTATTGATTTTATTATTGGGTTATTTATTCGGCTTCTGCTATCCCTAGCCAAGATACAACATGGGTAACAGTCCAATAAAAGCCAAATTTGACCCAATAAAGCACTGAAATTCAACCACCAAATAAAATGAGCTCCAAATTAAAACCAAACTCAGTTTCAAACTACATGTTAGGTTTATGATATATAGCAGGAATCCAAGAGGGTGCTTACATTCCTGCCGAGTCTCCTGTGCCCCACAGAATTTGTTGTGCCGGTGAGGTGTCCTGCACAAGGACCCACCACATGTGCAAAAGAAATTTAGTGCTCTGCAGAGAGAACCCTGAAATGAACAGAGACACTTGTATCTCAATCAGGACAAGTTTTTAGCAATTCTTTATGTGAGCTCCACTAATCTGCCTTGTTTCAGAAATAAGCATATTTGTTCATATCTAGTTGCTTTCAGAAGTCCTACTGCCATTTTGAAAAAAAAGGTACATCAACTGCTCATCTCTATTGTACTGTTCCTTCTTGCATAATCTTCCTGAAGGACTTTTAATCTAACTTTTAATCAAACTCTTCCTCAGAGGAATTTTTTTCACATGTACCCGTAATCCAAAGCATGTATTATCCATAACACACATCACAAGCAAGAATGCTGCTATCTAGTTCCAGATCAAGCATGAATGTGAACTGTGCTGCATTCTGCTTGTTGGAAGGATGTCAAAAACTGTCTTCACTTGCTATTGTTACATCAGATAAATGTGCCAATGTATTCTCACCAAAGATAGCACTGATTATATTTTAACTTGCCATGTGCACTGTTTCTTTAAACAAACTTCCATACTTTCAACAACATGCAGAGTCTTAAGCCAGACAGAATTGTTTGCAAAAACCAACATGTCAACGCCATTCAAAACTTTAAAGGCACAGCATATTTGGTGTTGCTTAGAATTAATAGAAGAACCTGGGAAATGAAACCAGATCTGAATTTCATTGCATTTTTTCAGTGTTTCAGTGCAGGGGTTTTGTTTGTATTATATTTCAGTTATTTGAACACTGTGCTGATGCAAATGAATACAGATTTAATTGCACATTTTAAGAACAGGATCCTCCTATACTTAACCAAGTACTTGACAGCCACTGCCAGGAAACAAAACCAGATTTATCAAAGCCCTTGCGGGGCTAGTATGGCTGGTATGCTACATCTGGCATGCTAAATCATATATATTGTACAGGTTTCACTTGCTGTACACTGAATTATTACAAAACCTCTTCAAGAGGAGAGCGGGCTGGCCAAATAAAAGTGTTGAAAACTTCAGAGTGGGGTGTTGATTTTCTGTGAGAGATATAGCTTATTATTATGATCATGAGCATAAGGAAAGAATTTTGTGGAAAGATTGTCAAGAGTCACAACTAACAATCAGCTATGCACTTCCTGTTCTTAATGAAACACATGGATAACCAGTACTGATGTGGTTGGCCTCCATATTTTTCTGGGCACTATTTCTCAAAGACACATTACTCTCCCACTCAGTGTATTCCCATTCACTACAGCTGGAGAGTTTGAGCTCTGAGGAAGTTCATAAATATGACTGTGTGCATATTTATGAAATACCCATCTTTATTTGACAGGAGCTCCACAGGAGCCCTTTGTACAATGAACCACAAACTGGAAACACATCTGTAATTTCAACTGAGCCAGTATCCATCTACACTACAAGCCAGAATGGGTCTCAGAACTATTCAGCTCTCATTATTCTTAGCTGCCATTGTTCTAAACTGTGGAATTATGTCTCTGAATAAGGGTAAGTAAAAAAGAGATTCACACTTTTCCATGAGTCCTAAGGCAGAAGTATTAGCATCATCAACACAACTATCAGTTCCAGGGTCCTTTGGGGGAAGCCATGATTCCTTAGTTGTTTCCAAGCAGTTTAAATTCATAGGGTTTCTTCTGGACTTAATCATAATTAGAGTAGACACACTAAAATCAATGGGACTTGAGTCAGTCATATATCTTGACTGACATATTCACTATAATGATGTATTTCCCAGCATATTGCCCCAAAGCTGCATTCTTGTGCTTCTACTGCTTATGGACTTTTCTTAAAACAATTTTAATTCCCCCATCCCAAAAGAAGAGGAGTATTTCTATCACATTTGATATGTGGAAATAAGTATCAAAACATTGAGAGAGAGAGAGAGAGAGAGAGAGAGAGAGAGAGAGAGAGAGAGAATGAACACTTTACAAGCAAACACCTGAAACTCCTTAGCCCATCTTTTAATTTTAAGGGAGTGGTACTGTGTATTTGAGACTGTAACTTCTAAATTTCCCTGAATGGGCTTACTATCCATTTATAATTTTAAATATGGATTGTTCACGTTTCTTGATAAGCAGAAAACCTACTATGAATGAATATTGTCCATATTTTTTTAGGAAGACAAAACTGTTTGAATAAATTTAGATCAGTTCTGCCTTCAGGAAGGCATTTTGTACTCAGAAATACATTTTGGAGAGGAAAAATAATTCCTAGAGGCAGGAAAGAGTATCAGCAACTGTATTTGAAAAGAGAGAAAGACAGCAGTGAGGGTAAGATATTTTACAGAAATATAGGTAGAATTCATTGCAGTAGAAAGCTGTAAAGCACACATGTCCTTCAAACTCCTCAATTTCTTTTGGAAATGATGAAGGTAAACGATTGAAATAAATGTTTTACTGACACTGAAAACCTGAAAGCACTGGAAGTCCATTAGGATGTATTATGTTGTTTGCAACATAATATTTACCACATCTATTCAACTGAAAGGTGACAACTCTAAGGGGTCTTAGCCTGCTGAGAATACTAGATCAGTAACTGTGACCCCCTAGGCAGGCTAGGATTGCTAACAAGTAAAATGAAAGTTTCAGACGCATGGGCAGGGTTTGTGGCAGAGTGGTCTCTGGGTCAGGGGGAAGCTGGAAATCATGCACTAGAGTCCAGGCAGGTCTGGAGACAAAATTGAATGTAAAATTCACTTATTCGCCTAAGGAAGTGATGGCGAACCTTTTACAGACCAAATGCCCAAACTGCAAACCAAAACCCACTTATTTATCGCAAAGAGCCAACACTACTATAAAACCTGAAAACTGAGGTTTTTGTTTAGAAAAAACAGCTCACAGCCAGTCCAAGCAAATCTGTACATATCCTTGGCAGCACACTGACTGACCATCTGAAAGCTCAGACCAGCCGTGGGTAATGCGTCACAGCTCGTGACGCCATCGCCTGGCGCCACTACTCCTTTCCGAGCATGCTCATGGCCCAAATGTGCACAGTTATCCGATGCTCAGCTGCTGAGATGATGCTGGGGTGACTTGGCTCGCATGCCAACAGGGAGGGCTCAGCACACCCGCTGCAGCATGCATGCCTGAGGTTCACCACCACTGGCCTAACCCTGCCCTGGTGCACACCCCTAACCCTAATAAAGGGTGAAAGTTCCATTGAAAAGAGGGTGATTTTGAAAAAGCCTTCCTTGAGTAGCCTTTTCTGCACAGCTCAGCATTTCTGCACATTCTAAACCCATTCCGACCATCAAAATCATGACAGGAAACCTCATTTTTCTTACCATAAACCTACCCTGGTGCACTCCTTTAACCCTAATATAGGGCTAAAATTCCATTGAAAAGAGGGTGATTTTGAAAAAGCTTCCTTGAGTAACATTTTCTGCACAGTTCAAAATTTCTACCCATTCTAAACACATTCCAAGCATCACACTCATGACAGGACACCTCATTTTTCTAACCCTAACCCTAACCCTATCCTGGTGCACATCCCTAACCCTAATATAGGGCAAAAGTTCCATTGGAAAGTGGGCGATTTTGAAAAAGCCTTCCTTGAGTAGCCTTTTCTGCACAGCTCAACATTTCTGCCCATTCGAAACACATTCCAACCATCAAAATCATTCCAGGACACTGTAATTTTTTTATTATGTTGCTGGAAGCATCACCCAGCAGCCCACCATGGCCTGGATAAACCACCTACTTTTGCTATCTGTTTGGGACATGGGTCATTGTCAGCATTTGGCAGACTACTGGTGAGCTGTATTTGGCTTGATGGGTCACATGTTGTGCAGGCCCAGCTTATAAGTGTGGGTTATCTACTATCATTGGCCAAACACTGATGTAAACCAAACACAATTTTTGGCATTAGTCATCTGCATGCAAATGACATGGGCTACTCAGCAGTCTTCTCCAATATAGCCCTTATAGCTCAATGAGCTATCTAACCCAACTTGAAACATTTATGACCTGTTTTTTGCCAGTATGCCAAGCAGATAGTGCTAACAATAGAACTCTCCCGCAAGCCATTGATGAACCCCACTAACCAATTAGGGCCTCAATGTACCAGTGCTCCCTTGATATTCAGTCCATGAAACAGACCACTGCTGTCAGAGTACACTCATAGGAGTTCAGTACAGGAGAAGTCCTTCGTCTGCTGAGATAACAGGTGCACATGTAAACCTTACATGTCTCACATTTCTTGTTCTGGAGTAAAGGAGCAGCATGGAAAAGATAAATAGGAATTCTTACAGGCAAGTGATAGCATTATAATAGATCTATGTGATTTTATGCTGCCATTTCCTCAGCCTGCTAGTATCAGGTTTTGCTAATCAGTGACCTTTTGAATTGTTAATCATTGAAACCTTCAAGAACAGCTGCAAATACCCCTTTGGAATCATATTTCAGGATATTGTTAACTGGCAGTTCATTTTCATTTCCAAGCTTTGGTCACAAATAAGTAATGTCTTCACCACATGCAACCCTTCTTTTGGAGTCAGCGAAGCCCAACTGTTACACAGCCATGATACATATTTGAAAGGCAATTCTGCAAATGTGATATCTTCCATAAATGACCACAAGATGGGCATATGGAAGTTCTTTCAATGGCCAAATTCCATTTTGTTTTTTTTAATAAGTTTTATTCTTAATATATACCTAACAAAAAAAAAAAAAACTAAAAAGCATCAATCATCAATAACATCAGACCTACTAGATCAACCCCCCACACTTTTTCTTTTTATGTTAAACTATAAACATATTTAAGTCTATGCGTAGTCCCATTTCTCTAGCCAATGATAAAAAGAGTCCCAAGTTTGATAGAAGTCTGTATCTTCTTTCTCCTTCAGAGACAAGGCCAAATTCCATTTTGGAGAATCTTGGAGGACCATTTTCCATGTAGGTGAGGAACTGAAGACCAAGGGATATGGCGAAAATATAAAAATGTCAGCATATTTTAGCTTTACATTCTTACTACTAGTAAGTAAGCCTGAGGAGTGGCATTGAAACCTTTTAGAAGAAAAAATGCACAACAAACAGGAACCCAGCAAATAAAGAGTGGTTGGGGAAGAGGGATGCGTCATTCCACAAGACCAAACTGGGATCTCAGGAGGGCCAGCATTGATTACAGACCTGATGTTCTGCTCACTTAAGTGGCCATTCTTGAACTAAGATGGATAGCAATGTGACATTTCTGATAAACCTAGAGACTCAGTTCTATTTCCAGTTACTTTTAACAAGAACAAGGTTTCTTTTAATCACAATGACACATGTTAATCTGCCCACCATGGCTATGATGCCCAAATAATCACCCATTTGTGTCCAAACTTTTTGCATTTCAAATCCCTCTGACTAAATTGTTTATGTTTCCTCTTATAGTACACATAGATAAATCTCCTGATTTCAAGAGTAATGCTACATGCACCTGATGTGCAGTGTCCATGAAGGTTTATGATAGAATAAAACTGGTAGTTTTGCTGCAACAAACATAGTTAACACTCCAGAAATTAACCCCTGTAAAATTAACTAGAAACAGGGTGATCTTACCAGACTTTTCATGCAAGATGGTTTTCCCAGTTGCAATGCATGGCTGTGAAAATTGGACCATAAGGAAGGCTGAGTGCCGAAGAATTGAGGCCTTTGAATTGTGGTGCTGGAGAAGACTCCTGTGAGTCTCTCGGACTGCAAGAAGATCAAACTGGTCAGTCCTAGAGGAGATCAACCCTGACTGCTCTTTAGAAGGCCAGATCCTGAAGATGAAACTCAAATACTTTGGCCACCTAATGAGAAGGAAGGACTCCCTGGAGAAGAGTCTAATGCTGGGAACAATAGATGGCAAAAGAAGAAGGAGATGGCAGAGGATGAGGTGGCTGGATGGAGTCACTGAAGCAGTCGGCGTGAGCTTAAGTGGACTCCGGAGGATGGTGGAGGACAGGAAGGCCTGGAGGACTGTTGTCCATGGGGTCACAATGGGTCGGAGATGACTTCACAACTAGCAACAATGGAAAGCACCATAGATGTTATAACAACTCTGCTTTATTTGGGTAGTCCAAATCAAGAGTAACTGGGATAGTTTGAGTGTTATATCCTGGAACTGGTAATGCACAGTGAAGCAATGCAACGCATTTGCATTCATCTAGGCACACCATTTATTATTTATTTATTTGTTTGTATAGCACCATCAGTGTACTTCATCATTCCTAATTTCAATAGGAATAATACATTTTCAAATTTTAAACAAATCAACAGGGACTTTTATTTCACTGCTTTAGTTGGGCTGCATAATTGGGTATGTGCAACATGTAATTAATTTGCGACGTTTGCTTATTGTCAGTACAAAAGGGTATAGTTTCTGTATTTGAATTAGCTAGGAAAATAAAGGTCTGTCTTTAGAAGTGCAAAAATCTTGGGGGAAATAATCTGTTAATATTTCAGTCAATTGTTTTCATGCCTTTCTTATATAATTCTAAGGGAAAAGAAAGGAAGGGGGAACCCTTATTCATTCTTTAATGGAAAAGAACCCATTTCAAAAGCTGAATGAGCTTTTACTACCATTGTTAAGGAAAAGACAACAGATGCCGCATCTCTGGTTGTTCATGCCAGACTCATCATTTAGATCCAGCAAGGGACTGCTATTGAAATTCTGGAGAGAGCTCTTTTCTCAGCAGTGCTGCTGTGCTAAGATTAATATTGGAATCCATGGGCAGGACAAATCACAGCAATGGGCTTGATGTACTTTTCAAAAGCATTCATTTTAATAAAGAAATATTTATTTTACACAGCAAAGTGGTAATTAAAGGTAATCATTCTCTTTCTTTAGGCTTTTTTCTTTTCTTCTCTTCTTTTTCCCCAGCTGAATAATAGGGCTGTTGTAAGACAGAACGCTGCCACTGCCCAACATTCTTTTGATAAAGCAACAAAGACTTAAGAAAATACTGTGATGAAAACACAGTTCCAGCTCAGAATCTTTTCTGTGCAGCTGTGGTCCAAAGTACAGAAGTTTTCCACACACTTAGGATTGACTCTAATTCACAGTGAGGACATTTACCATGGGCATCTGAAAAGCATGTGATTTTTCATTCAACACTGTGATTTGTCTGGCTGTAATTATGATGATTGCTGTCTTTGGGCAAAGACTAACTTTATTGTTATGTCCATGCACATGCTGCTTCGTGCAAACTCTGCTCAGACCCTTTGCTGCTCTGAAATGCAGAAATGAGTTGGACATAGCCAATATTCATAAGAAACAACACCTAAAAATACACCCCACTAGGTGGTAGTTGTAAAGCTGTGTGAAGCGCTCTTAGATACAGGAACCCATAGAGAGCAATACTTCTTAATTAGCTGTTTAGCCAATCTTGTAGTATTATAAGAATTTAGAACCTAGTCCAGTTGGGATGTCCAGAGACCTTCTAGCCATGGAGCTCACCAGGTAAACATAGCCCAGTCACCATTTCCCACAATCTCAAGATCGTTGTGAAGTCTAAATTCTTCAGGGGGGTGGACCTGACAGTGGGGGTATGTTATCACCCTCCAAGTAAACTTGAGACCCTGGGTGAAGCCCTGATAGACCAGATTCAAAGGATATCTCAGGGGAGAGACACAGTAATTATGGGAGATTTCAGTCTCCCAGATATTAGTTGGGAGACTCACTCAGCAGCAACAGCCAGGTCATGTCGCTTCCTAGATGCTATAGAGGGAGGGGTTTTCACGCAGAGGGTCCATGAGGTGGTAAGGGGGAAAATATCCTTGACTTGGGTTTTGACCAGAAGGGAGCAGCTGATAGATGGGATGCAGATTAGGGGAGCTCTGGATGCAAGTGACCACTCCATCCTTTGCTCTGAGGTCAGGGGAATGGGAACAAGTAGCAGGTTGAGTACTAGAAGCTGGGACTTCACAAGGGCCAACTTTGGTCTACTGAAGGCCAGACTGGAGAAAGTCTCCTGGGAGAGAGTACTAGGAGACAAGGGAGTTCAATAGGGGTGGATGGCACTCAAAAGGCAGCTCTTGGAGGCACAAGCCTTGATGATACCACTAGTTAGCAAGGTGGGAAGGTGAAGGAGAGTGCCACCATGGATGCAAAAAGAGGTGGTAAGAGGGATTAGGCATAAGCGGAACTGGGCATTGAGGCAAGTAGACAAAAGGGTATACCAGGAGGAGGAGGCACATTACAGAAGGATTATTCACAAGGCTAAGGCTGATTATGAGCTGAATATCAGGAGCAATATTGATATTGAAAGCAATATTGATCAGGAACAACAAAAAGGCTTCTATCAACATGTAAATAGCAAGAGGAAGGAAAGACAGGCAGTAGGACCACTTAATAAGGAAGGAGGGGATTTGGTTACTGATGTGAGGGAACAGGCAGATACCAAATGATTATTTTGCCTCTGTGTTCTCTCCAAAACAGGACCAGGGTGATCTACATGGAGGACCGGATGAGACCGGAGATTTGGGGGCACAAATTAGAGTCACCCACTAGAAGTTGAGGAGGTCCTCAGGGCACCAGACATTACAAAGGCGAGTTACACCTGAGGGTACTTCAAGAATTGGCGGGGGTACTCTCATGCCCATTGGCTTTGTGAAGAACAGGTGAGGTTCCAGAGGACTGTAGGGTGGCATCAGTGGTTCCAGTTTTCAAAACAGGTAGTAGAGGGGACATGGGGAATTAGACTGGTTAGCCTTACGTCCATTCTAGGAAAGACAATGGAAAGGCTCATAATAGCAAGTGATCTAGTAACCCTAGATAGGGAAGGGAGATTGATGGCCATACAATACAGTTTCCACAAAAACAGGTCTTGCCAGGTGAACCTTATGGAATTCTATGACAAGGTTTCGAGGTGGCAAGACAGAAGGGATGTGGTGGGTGTAGTTTACCTGGATTTCAGCAAGGCCTTTGACAAAGTGGCACATGATATTCTAGTTGAGAAATTAAGGAGTTTTGGGATAGACCAATGCACCATCTGATTGATTAGGGCATGGTTGATGGGCCGAAAGCAGAGGGTAACCTTTAGTAGGGAATTTTTGGGATGATGGCCAGTTATGAGCAGGGTCCCCCAGGTCTCTATCCTGGGACCAATCCTGTTCACTCTTTTGATCAATTACCTGGAAGAGGGGGTGACCAGTCTGCTCATCAAATTCACAAGGGGAGCGGTGGCCACAACTGAGGAGCAGGTACTCCAGATCCAGAAGGATCTGGACAGACTATGGAAGTGGGCAAGGGACAACAGGATAGTGTTCAATGCAGATAAGTGCAAGGTTTTGCAGCATAGGAATGGGTGTCATAGGTACAGATTAGAGGACAAGTGGCTGAAGAGCAGCACTTGCGAAAGGGACCTCGGGGTAGATTGGCTGCAGGCTAAACATGAGTCATCAGTGTGACGTGGTTGTCAAGAGAGCAGACACCACCCTAGGATGCATAGGCAGAAGTATGGCTTCTAGATTGAGAGAAGTATTACTGCCATTCTATATGACTCTGGTGCGCCTGCAACTGGAGTATTGTGTTCAATTCTGGGATCCACATTACAGGAAGGATATATCCAGGTTAGAATTGGTGCAGTGTAGGACCACAGGGATGGTGGCCAGATTGCAGGGAAAACCATATGAGGTGAGACTGAGGGAACTGGGTCTTTTCAGCCTGGAAAAGAGGAGACTCTGAGGAGATCTCTTGGGGACATATAGGTCTGTGAGCGGGTGTCACGTGGAGGTGGGTAGAGACCTGTTTTCCCCTGCAGAGGACTGCAGGATATGTTCCAATGGAGCATAGCTCAGGGAAACAAGGTTCAATTTGGATGCCAGGAAGTACTTCCTAACGGTTAGGACCCTTAGGGTGTGGAATGGGCTTCCATGGGAGGTGGTTGAAGCCCCATTGGTGAGGGATAGGATAGACATGCACATGGTAGGCATGCCATCAGTGGAGCTGGCTGGAGCCGGGGGGTCAGACTAGATGAACCATTCTGGGAGGCCCATTCTGACGTGCTGTTTCTATGTTTCTAAATGAGGAAGACTGTGCTCCATCTAGACACATCTCCACTAAGACAATTTCCATTTGGGCTCCCATCTGCAACTAAAAATCACAGGTCAGAAAAAACCCTAAGGTAAAGCACTGAAGGGTAGTATATACAAATTATTTGCCTGGGCTTTAGTGATAAATTCTTTGAAACTTAACACATGCTTGTATGAAATCCTTTTAAATGTGCCCACTTGTGCAGCTGATCTAAAATTTAACCACAGCAACAGAAAAAGAACCTTTCAAGCACACAAGAGGAAACTCCCCAGTGGTATTAGCAGTTGCAGAGAAGAAATCCAAGTTGCTACTTTGGAGGAGAGTTACAAAGTCTTTCAAGATGCACCCATCTTTTGCAGCAGCTTGCCACTTAGTTCCTTTCATTATCAAATCCTGTACAGATCATTAGCACACTTACTGCTTCACCTTCACCCTATAAAATACCACTGAATCTTATAAAGAGAACAGCCCCTTGAACTGTGAAACTTTCTCTTTTATTGTCTTTAAATCAAGGAAGACTATTATGAAGAAGAAAGATAGTTCTGGGATTATCTTGGGAGGCTATATTTGAAAAGCATACCTTACAATCTCCAGCTAAGCTATTCACTATTCATATTAGCAGACCATTGAAATATGTTCAAGGGAGAACGCTCAAGTTTCTTATCCATCTGAGAAAAGGTGTCATTTTTAGTTCTGTAAAGCATGTAGGACTTTTCCTTTTTATGTTATTCTAACTCACACTATGAAAATCAACATTGGCTTGAGAAATTCTCCTTCTCCTTTTGGATAGGAGAAGTATTTAATTGCATTAATTATCCTTCCCCAGCCTGGTATCCTCCAGATGTTTGGTACTGCAACCATACCTCACCATTGGCAATGATGCTGAAAACTGGAGTTGAAAACATTTGAAAGGTACCAGGCTGGGGAAGGATGGCATAAACCAAAATCTGCATTGTGAGGTGTAGAGAAACATTTCTTTCAGTGTTTCTGAAAACTATTTTGTATCTCTCTCACAATACACACACACCATAGAACTGGGTTTCCATGGTGTTCATCAAACAAGAAAAGCAAATTGTTCCAGTTTGGATTTGAGCAGAACTGACCTAAACTAATGCAGGGAATGAGAAAGTCCTGCAGGATTTACAGAAACCCTTCTTATCTGCATAATAAGAATGAGTAACAATTCTGCCCTTCCACAAATCCAGTCCATACAGCTATACCAGGCAACACTACAGCTGGTTTTCCCAGCACTAGTTAACATAATTCAGTTAGTAAGTTAGCCTTATATATATATATTTGTCTGCACTTCTGATTTGCCAGGTATATTTGAAGAATCTAGACCATTCAGGTGAATGAGTTGGTGGTAATACAGTCCTGTTGCTCAGACCTGACTTCTATTAAGCCAGATTTATTGCCTTGTTCAAGCATCTTTGTCCCATCTGCTAAAGTAGCAAGGTATCCTCCCTCCCAATTTGCTAGTATAGATAAGCATAGTTTCATTGCCATTATGAAGAAAATTGAGCCACATAAACTGAGGATATGGCCCTGCAACTTAACTACAATTGCAATAAAAAGATACATAAGAAGTCTTCTAAAAACAGCCAGGACTCTCAGTGAACCTTTTAATTGCTAATTGCAGCTACTGTTTGGGTCTCCCTTTGATGTGATTAATGGTTAGCAGGCTTCAGCCAGATGGAAAGTAAACACACTCAGCCATTAAAGGTCTGCACCAGGTGACATATTATCTTAGGGGAAAACAGTATTTGCTTTCAGTATTTCATCACAATTCCTGCCTGGGAATGTGGAAAATACTTTCTTCTTTGAGGTTCCTGTCTCATTCAGTATAAACTTTGCAGCAGGTATGACAAATATTCATTGGTAATGCAGGACTTCTGCTCATACGCTGGAGATATCATTCAATTAATCATTTGCTGGTTGGGGTAGACTAATCTTCCCATGGCTCTTGAATTAATTTTCTTGCTGAGTGTTCATCCACAGTTGATTCCAACATGTTTGGACAGGTTATTATTTCTTCAATTATTTAATACTAGAACTGTTAAGTGTTAAGCATCAAGTATTAGGCTTACAAGAATGGACAGGGATCCTTCCACAGTTTCTACAGTCAGAAAGGTACAGTGCATAATATCACATTAATCATTCCCTGGTCCAATTTATCATAATATATTGACACTATGGACCAATCCAGATCTAAAAATGGACATGAAAAGCTTTCTGTAAGCCAAATATGGCTTCGTATGGCTGAGTGGAAATATTTCAAAGAACAGCATTTGTAAGTATCTAGGTTTTTTTCAACCATTTTCAGCACAAGTCTCCATTGTTGGTACTTATTGGGGCTGGAAGTATTTACTGAGGCTGGTCAAGCAAAGCAACCCATGAGTCATGTCTATGAATACTTATTAGTAGTAATATGATGTACAGAGTTTTAAGCAGGAATGGAATATGGAACTGGATTGTTCCAGTGTGCCTAATCAGTGGCTGTCCATGTGGGTGACCATACATGCCAGATTTATGGATATTAGGCTGGACTTAGTCACCAAAGTCTTTTGTTTCATGTCTGCTGGACTCCACAACACTTCTTAAAGATTTGCCTAATTTAGCTAATTTCTGTTGGTGCTTTTTAAAAACATATGTTTTGCCAAGCAGTTCTTTCCTTTTGGAAGGGGTTATTATACAGATACAGTCAGTGATGTACATGGCCTTTTAAATTGTTCACCTGTTTCTTGGTCAACATAAATGGATTTCCCATAAGCTTCTGACTGCAAAAAGACTCATGATACAACACTTGAAGGATAAATACTCACCTCAATTGAACAGGTGGTATATATTTGCCATCTTCTAAATGGATATCAGTTTTGATGCTCTGAGAGGACAGCAGTCCAGTCATGGGTGGGGCTAAAGACCAAAGCAGTGGGACTAGAAATGCTAAACATATAGCATATTATACTTTAAAGCTCTGGCAACTAAGTCTTAGATGAAGTATTTCAACCAGTAAGAATGGGAGAACCAATACAAGCTGAGAAACCACACCACTGGTGGTTGGGAGAAAGGAACGAGGACACGGAGAGGGGCATGGGCATCTGAGGAACTCTGGAAAGTAGGACTGGGACTCCAGGACAGCCATATTTGCCCACCTCTGGACTAGAAAAACACAGCACAACACAGCATGTGAGAATCCAGAAATAACCTCATTGTGTTCAATGGAACATTCTCCCATTGCGTATCAACTTGCAGTCTAACAATGTTTTTATCAAGCAATAAAATAACTGATTGATGTAGAGTTAATGGATATAGAGTGGGGATTTCCCCCCGCAAGATGTTGTCCTTTTATACCAATGGATTCTTGGGATTCAGGTAATTGGAAATGGTGTTTTAAATATACTGAAAAGGATGTAACATTAAAATTGGTGAAAATATGTGTGAATAATAATGTAGCTTTGTGTCATCTTCATGTTTCCAAACTTCTGCTGAAATTACTTCTTGGCAAATGTTAGCAGGATTCAATTGGATTGTCTTTGAGGCAAATCTGCATGGAATGACAGCCTAAAAGCATTTCTGGCTTTTCAGATATAAGTCCCATTGAGATCCATGGGCTTTCCTCCCACATATGTGGATGTAGTAACACATCTGAAGAGTTGCTCAACTGCATTTACCGGAAACTTGAAGGAAGTAGTTTGAGCTCCAGGTATAATAACTGGAAGTTATGGCATAGAAAGACTGCTCAGCCATTTCATAAATCCCTTGCATGAATTCACAGCACTTTCAGTGGGAAAAGTGCTCTCCGCACCCCCGCCAGTACATCTTTGTGATCCCTGGTGGTCTGCACTACAAGAGTTCACCTGACCCGCTTTTGCTGACGACAGTACATATGATCACAGTTGGAGATGGTATGAAAAGGGTATGGAACAAGCTGTGAGTGGTGCTCCTCAATTAGAGTGCCTTGAAGGTCAACCACTTCAAAAAATAAAGTCCCCTTGTGTCTACAAAAGAGTAGGGCATGCACTCTAGATCTGTCATTACCAAGGAGCCACGGCTCTGTGCGTGTGTGTTGAAACAAACCCACAATCCAGTCAACTGTACTGTTGAATATATTGTTTTTGTATGCAACAGAAGGGTTTTGAATACCCTGTTGAATGCACAGAGAATATCTGTCCTGCAAGAGCCGTATGCAACAGAGATGGTTGCCATAACTACTACCATAGAAAGATGCACTGACAAATTCAGCCCTACAGTGTCTGTGCACTGGCATATTACCTTGTTGAATTATTCAATTAAATGTGATAATGAGAGCTCATTGCCATCATTAAACACTCAGGTGAATAAAGAATTCACTTTGAAGTACACTATTATCTGAGGCCAGTTGTGAGCGAACAAGCAATACTTCTCACTACAGGGTACGGTTTTCGGAGGAGGAAACCACCTTATGCCTACAAAAAGAAAAAAAAGCAGTGAAGAGGTGCTCATGGGTTTGGATTTGCTGCCACCAATTAAGAATGCATCAGGATTAAATTAGTTTTTCCTAGCTGGCTAAGTTTTAGTCATTGCTCACTTTGAAGAAACAGGATAAACAATGAGAAGTCTTATAGACAAAGTAATGGATAGGTGTAAAAACCCAGTGGTTGCAATCAACTATTTGACAGTAACATTTAGGACATTCTAAGTGTCTTAGTTTGTACTTGGGTTGTTGTGTCTGTGTACATCCAATACCAAAGATGAGTTTAGAAATTAGAATTTGTGCATGCTCTCAGGAACAGACAGAGAGGCTGACAGAGAAGCAAACTGCATTGAAAATTAATAAAAATGGAGTGTGATGTGTTGAAATTCAGTCAATGAGTGCCATGGGTGTATGAAGCTGCCTTGCACCAGCTCAGAGCTTAGCTCAGTGTAGCTATTCTCACCAGCTCGTCTCAGTCAGAGCTTCCTGACCCTTTTAGCTGGAGATGCCAGTGACCTTCAGGAAGTGAAGACATGTACAGCCACTGAGGTCAAGGCCCTTCTTTCCTGATGCACTTGAGATATGGGGAGGCAGTCACACAGGATTCACTAGGACACAACAGAGTTTCACACAGGATATGAGGCTCTTATTATTATTAATTATTATGCTACATTTGTACCCTTCCTTTCCTCCTCTTGTAAGGTACCCAACATGGCTTAGAAGGTTTTCTCAACTACATTTTACCCTCTCAACAACAACCCTGTGAGGTAGGCTAAGCGAGCATCTGTGAGCTGCTCACTAAGTGACCTTCATGGCTGAATGAGAAGTCAAACCAAAATCTCCCAGGTCCCCAGTCCAACACGCTAAGCACTCTAAGATGAAACTCCAAAAAATGCTATGGCCTCCAAGACAATGTGGCACCCTTAGCTGCACTGCAGTCCTGACCAGTGTGCCATGGGGAAGAGGAGTAAAGGAGATTCACAAGAGGTAAACCTACAAAAGTCTCCAGACAAGCAACACACTAAGAGTCCTGCTATAATCTATATGTAGTTACCCAGAAGTATGTACCATTGAAGAGATGGGACTTCTTAGGAAAAAATGTGGTATTGGGCCAGAAGGCATGAAGGAGAAGAAATCCACAGGAACAATCTGGGAGACAGAAAGTAAAGGCCTCCAACTTCTCCAAAATTAGTCTCAGACTGAACCTTGTGGTGCTGTGTCAGTTGTGCGCCATGCACTGTTATATGCAGCTGCACTTAAACATGACCAACTGTGTGCCTGAGGTTTGTGAACCTACATAGATCATGATTCCTATTCTTAGAGGTAACTCAAATCAGTTTTTAATGTACTAAACATCATTTGCAACATTCGCAAACACTTTCCAACTGGGAAATCTTTTTAATGAGGTTTCTGCTCAGCATTTCCAAACTGCTTTAGTGGGTATTTTTGCTTCTCCTTTTAGCAGGGGTTAACATTATCAGTGCCTCGAAAGGAATACTAATATAGGAAGACTGACATGTCCCAAGGGATGAAAATCCCATTTTTAAACCAGCTGTAATCTGACAAGCCATGCAACAGCCATCTTTTACTGTGTGCAGTTTGTATCAGCAAAATGCAGGAAAAGGAGCCTGTCCCCCTCACCCTTCCCACCGGCCAATTGTTGTTTCAGAGGCCTGAAGGAGTTAAGCACGCAGCTGAGGTGCTAGCTGAGCCTTCATCAGCCTGGGGCATGGGATTACTGGCTTTCTGTTGCCCTGTACTTGTCTGTATTAGCAGAGACTTTCAATTTAGAGAGTGACCTGATGTCAGACATTCTAATCCACCCAACGGGAACTGTCACGTCTATCTCACCTGGTAGAGCCTAACCACATAAGCAGATTAGACAGCTGTCATGCACCAACTGGATAGCTCCTCCAACAGAATGAAATGGCACACTAAACAAAGCCTAAAGAGACACACTCTAAATACTATATATGTATGTATGTACACACACTCACTCTCTCACACACATATATTTTAATTTCAAAATGAAATTTAATTATTAATTTAAAAAAATCATGCATATGAGATCTCCTCCTCCTTACACCTGAACTAACTTCAGGGGTGATATGTCACGGCAGAAGTGGGGTTTTCAAATGTGAAGGTGCATTTTAATGTTGAGAAATGGGAAATAATGGGCATTTGCAGCTAGACTTTCTCAAGGGAGTTCATCTGGGCATCTGTCCAGTATCGTTTTCTGGCTGGCTGTTGGGACAATGCTTGGGGATGGGGAAGAGATAGCAGGGCTCGCTGAGAGTCCTTAGGAATGCCAGGGATAAAATAGGAGCAGAAGGGAGGGCTGGAGATAGAGTGGGAGACATGGTGATGGCAATGCTCATCCACAGTTCCTCATCTGTAAGGCAGGCTTCACATGGGAAAACCAATGACTCCCTGTGTAGGACAAGCACACAGCCATTTAGAAGCACTGCCCCAGTAAAGTTCAGACCAGAACACAAAGCACAGTTATTTCCACAGTTGGTGGTGCTGGAAGTGGCATGGCACAATGTCCCACTCCTGCCGCACAACTCTATGGTCAGAACATAGAAAATGCACCATAGTGTAGTTTCTGGGTTCAGACTGCAAAACAAGCTATGATGAAGCATGGAAGCCTTCTAACAAGCTGTTGTGTCTCTGTGTGGTTCCATGGAGATCAAACGTGCCATGCTTTTCCATCCTTTGCTGAGTTCAGATGTGATGACAAGGCATGCGCCTGCGCTTTTCACCATTGTTTGTTGTTATGTGTGAACCTGCTGTAATGTACAATATTCACTCCTGCTGATGTGCAACTAGAGTCCACAAAGGGGGGCTGAGTAAATGGGTTGTTCGAAGACCAACCTAACAGACACTATTACTGCTTATTGGTTGCAATTCTAGAGTCCGTTAAGCTATAACCAGTTCTTGGGTCAGGAAAGTCTATATACAAAACATTACAAATCAAAGAAAAGAGGATAAGAAGAACTAAACAGTTTAACACAAGAGCTTTGGACTGATAAAATACACAGTGAGAAGTTGCATATGTCTTGAAGAAAAAAGCGTTATGGAAAAAACAAGTGTATAGTTTATCATGATTTTTTAGGGCACAGGAAGCCCTAGTCATGGAAACATCAACAGTGGCATAGTTTTAGATTAAATTTCAAATCCTTTGCAATAGGAAACCAATGGATGAGCCATCAGGACCATGTCTCAGTTCATGTACACCCCCACCCCCCATCTTCTATTCTCATGTGCCTCAGATCCCTTGATCAATTTCAGGCCAATCCATGGGAAGCAGTCTGTGGGAAATAGAGGCTATGGTCAACGTTATTAGTCTGCAATACAGAACAAGTTGAAATAACCTGCATTAGTCTGCAATAACAAGTTGAATGGCCTTTTTATTTGCCCAGATTTTAATGGTTAAAATATTTTTACTACATCTTATATATATACTGTAGGTTGTAATTTATTCATGCGCTGCTGTGGATTTTGCTATTTTGTTCCATTTTTTAATGTAAGTCATCCAGAATCCTGACTGGCTATAAGAGGGGATATAAATGTTATAAATAAATAATTCAGCATGAAATAAGGACAGACAAATGAGCAGTGTTTAAGCTGCTTAGAAGTCTCTGAATATCTCATGCCTAATACTTACATTTGCCATCCCAGTGAAAGACAGACCTCAGTTTCCCCCGGAAGTGCCCATTCATGGGTTTAGGAACGAGGCAGTTCTGTGACCCTGAAAGACAAGACTAGGCCAACACCTGCTTACATTCCTGTAAAATGTGATAAAAAGGGAAGTTGCTTTTGACTCTGGGGTCCACTTTACCTATTTTGTGCACTTTTTCCTGCATGGAGTGCGTGATGGCCTATTGTGGATGCCAGGACCGAATCTCACTTTTCTAGGCAACAGCAGCTTGCTTTGTATGAATAGGAAATCTGTACCAGTTGTGCAATGTGCAAATGGGAGATTTACACGTATATCCTGAAATTAAATCTCCTCAATTTGTACAACTTTTCTCCATGGAATAAAGTGAGGCTGATTCTGTCAAAGGAGGACATTTACACAAATGGAGCAGAAACTGAGAATGAGATAAATATGAATATGTGTTTAATGATTTGTAGACATTTTCCAAACATGCACTTGTGCTCATGGCAGGGACTTTGAACAGGGCATGCTTGTTTTGTGATTGAAAATGAAATTCTCATACATCTCTACTATTGAAAGATAAAGTAGGCAGTAGGACTGAGGAGCAAGCCAGAAATCAAGACAATGTACAAGCAAACATTCCAGAGGACAATCAGGAATGTGTCGGAGTTCAAAAGGCCTGTGTTGTTCTAGCAAGGCTCAAATGGAACAAAAGCCCTCTTATCTCCTTCCTGTCCAGGAGAATCCAATAGTTTGTCTTTGTAAGCAGAGTCAGCAGACAGCGGATTTCAGAGAAGTTTCTAGCTGCAGTTCAAGGATTCACCACATGGGGAGCTGCATCCAGATTTGAACAGCTTCTGTTCTGTCATTTCCTGATCAGGAAAAACTGTTCGTTTGTTTGTTTCACTGGAGCATAGTTTTTCTCCAAATCAGAAACTCATTTCAAACTGTAATTACTCAAGTAAGATATAACAGCAAATTATGGTTTGCCTCAAGAAATGGAAGAGGAATTTGGGTGAGGAAGGAGCACACAACACCATGGCCTTTGTGAATGGAAAGTCACAAGTAAAAAGGCAGGCCAAGGTGGGCAGGCAGACAGACAGACAGACAGACTTGGGCAGGCACCATGGAGGAGGAGGAGGAGGAGGAATAGGCAGGAGAAAGGCCAGAAGGTGTCAGGGAAAGTAGATCTGTAGTCCACAAAATCTTTTGGTAAATGCACGCTTGACACTTGTTAGCAACTACAGAAACCTACAACTTCCAAGTGTCATCCATATATCCAGACTGTTCTGGTGAGATTTAATTGAGTTGTTACATTTGTTGAAGCATTTATATGACTCTTCCCATGCACACCCAGCTCAAAATTCACCATATATTTATTGTGCAATCACAAAATACTCAACATTCACCCTCTATTAAACGTATACCAACAAGTGCCAAGGTGTGCAGAAGTGTACGCACACACTTTTGTGTGTGTGTGCATACGTGCGTGTGTGCACGCGCTATACATTTCCAAATATAAGCCTTATTGTCTGTCTGGAGCTAATAAGTAATATGAAGTGAATGATTATATCTGTAGAGGGAAACTGCAGAATGAAATGTTCTCACTGAACCAGTCACTGAGTCTAGACAGCTGTATGTTGTTGTTTTCTTCCCCTATTTGCAACGGTGGATGTGTTGCCTCAAGGTCTGTGTTACTGGCTCAGTTAAGTGTGTTCCAAAACTTTTGGACCTCTGTATTTGTGCTGTAATCCCAAACAGGGAAACTTAATTACTGGGAACCGTGCTCTGAATGGAAAAGGAAAACAACAGTAGGAAAACAGCCTATAGCAAAATTCATTACCTGTGGATTCACTGTTAATGTCCTAGTGAATGTGTGTGGTTTAATATTTTATCTCCACCTGCTCAACATTGCTCTGCAAACCCTAGAGAAAATGTGGCATTTTCCCATCGAACTACCAATATATTGTATTTAAGGAACAAAGGAACTGAAAATGCAAAGAAAACTATTTTCTTGCTTTGACCTTTGTGACAAGTGAAACAGTACATGTTTGGGGGTTAAAATGTATATCTGCCTTACCCTCCTATGTTCAATAAGCAACAATGCTTTTTGTCTGTGCTGAAATAAACAAATGCTGCTTATATAGAAAAGAAGTTTAATTTGAGAAGGCCTGGCCCTTTGCTCTTTTAATACACTGAATCAAATGAAGGGGGAAGAATATCAAATCTACCTTGCTTTATTTTAATGCAAAAGCAATGTTCAATTACAGCTGCCACCTTCAAATCTATACTTGGCATCAATAGGATTTCTCCAAAGTGAAGCATTTGAAGAGTGCAGTGAAGAAGGCACCAGAAGTAGTATACCAGCTGTTGTATACACACAATCCTGTATCCCTTCTCTATTACATGTTGCCTCTCAGGACATGCAAAGTGTGGGTCTTGTACAGACCCTACACTCAGTCCCCTCCAATTCTTCTCCCCACCCCAGCTCATGTTTGTTGGTCCTAGGTTGCAGGTTAATTGGTGGCTACTGCAGGCGGCTATGAAATTTCCAACATATGCATGCAGGGTAGAATTCCAGGCATTCTGGAAAACATAAATAAATCAATCAATCTCTCTCTCTCTCTCTCTCACACACACACACACACACACACTGCCCTGATAGGAAAATGGTTGCCTGCTATGTAAGTATTAAAATCCTGTTAACCATGTGGGTGCCACATTTTAAGAAGAGCAATTACAACCTTGATGTTAAAGTCCTTTCCCAAGTTTAAATATGGATGATACGTTTAGCCTGGAGCCTACCGCATTCCGGAAATGACTGTTTCATTCCTTTCATTGGCTTTAAGAAACAGCTCCACAATGCACTAGCAACGGGTCCCACTGCTGCATGAGCAAAGATCTATAGTCTATAGCCTTGCTGACAAACTCAGGAATTGTTGTTGCCAGCCTCCTTGGTTCAAGCAGCCCACATGCTCATTTCCAACCTGCTTCCATCCTGGTGGGAGAGTGGCCCAGTGTCATGCAGCATCCCCCCACCTCTGGGAAAGGCTGGTGGGACAGTAGCTGGTTGAGCACTGCCGCATGGAAGGACTCCAAACATCTGCTTTCTTTTTATTTATCAAGGAGTTGTTTAGCCTGCTTTCATAGTGAAAACTTCAGTGGCAGAAAGTGGGATCCAGCCTTCCCAGAGCCTGTTGGATGAACTTGTTGTGGTTCCAGAAAGATGGGGGGAATGGGAATTCGCAGAGATAATGCCACACTCCCCATGGTGAATGGATTGATGGAAGCCAGAGCCTGATTCCTTCCCTTTCACTAGGCAACACCCTCTGCAACTCTTTTCTTTTGGTAAAACCTAGAGGAGTTGGAGGGCATCCTGTCCTTATTGCATGCCTGCTAAATTACCACATGTCTGATGAAAAATACCTCATGGAATTAATCTAATCTCTTAATTTAGTCTTTCTCACTTTTCTGTGCCTGATGCTCAGCAAAATTCTTGCTTTCCTGACTGGTATCCAATTGGTGAAGGATTTATTTATCTGAAAAAATGTTCACCATCTATATTTATTAAAGATCCCATAAGCTTGCTCTGGGCGGTCAATTGTATAATTTTTCTGATGAATGGCACAAAGTGATCTTCAGGGCAGTGCTCCCTGCTATCTGCCATGGATGGCAGTAAATCTGTCCCAGCATCATCAGTCTTCAGGTGGACTTCATCGGTTGTAGTCATCTTATCAGCTAAGCACAGCCTCTCCTAATGGTGTGATAAATATTCCAGCATCCTAGTATCACTGTCAAAAGATTTAAATCAGACCCAGTACTTATTGCTGCTATTACTACAGAGTTAATGCCAATGACTCTTTCACTTATCTCTTTAACCAGAGATGGTGAATAGCCTTTTAATGTTTCCACTCCTGGTCAGTAAAAGCAAATATCATATAGAAATGTCCTCCCACCAGTCAGAAGCAGACATTTTTAATGTGGAATGTAAAAAATAGTTTCCATTATTTTTCAGATTTGTATTTCCAAAATAAATACATACCATCAAGGTAAAATTACTGCCTTGTTCCTAATTATCAGGGTTAAATGAACCAAACAGTTCAGTTATAAGATACTATCATTAGTATTATCATCATTATTATATTTTCAATCTACAAAATAGAACTTATTCCTGCAATGTGAGCAGCTGGGGACTGGCGCTGTACTTTTCAGTATGCTGAGACATTTTTTATGTGGCCTATTTTTGTTGGGTGGGCAGTAGTTTTGCTTGTGTGTTCACTTGGAGTTGAGCTTTCCTGCAAGCATCCCATTTAAACCCATAGAACAAGTTAGTCATGACTAACTGAAGTTCCACTGATTTCAGTGGTGCCAAAATGTAAAGAACTTAGTCTAGATCTAAGCCAATACATTGATGGCTACAATTTTCACATCCCTCCTTTGGATGCAAAGTTAGCAGGAAAGTCAATGGGATAATCAATTGGGAAGATGTGAGAATCAACTTTTCTGGAGAGGAAGAGGAATTACTTTGGACAGAGGAAAGCGATTTGTAGGAGAAACAAATTTCTAAGGGGCTAGCCAGATGCCTTTGGAATTTCACAAGCAGGGCATGGAATGATGGTCATCCTGTCATATTTTCTCTTACATCTGGAATTTAGAGGTATGCTACCTCTAAATACAGAATTTCTATTTTGTTCCCATAGTGAAAGTTGTTAGTGGATAAACCATGCCTTGCTTTTTCTCATGCACCACCAAAGCCATCAGGCAGCACATTCTCAGTCCTCTCAGAAGGCTTGCTAGAAAGGCCAGAAGCATCCAGCCGAAGGCCTTTTTTATACCTGCAGAGAATTGGACAGGTGTAACTCTACTGTTTGTGTTATTCCCACAGATTTTCCCAAAAATGTAACTAGAGTTAGCTTTCAGTCTGCTGGATTCAAAGTCTCCATTTCCCCAAGAGGAGCCCAAAGCAAGCCATCAGCTGTGCCAGTCACAATAGCATAGCTCATAGTATAGGGGAAAATTTGTGAGCCCTACTCACAACCAGCCCACATGGGACTGCTCTGTAAACTAATAACTATCCTTGCACTGGACATCAGTTATGTTGTCATGTGGTGGATAGAAAAAGTAATATGTAGAGCATTGCTTTGTTTGGGTTGTCAACTTTGTTTAGGCTGTCAACAAGAACTTACAAGACTAGCGGAAAGTACAGAGTTGTTATTCCTTCCTCAGGAACAATTAACTGATTTTGTTGGGTTGACATTCAGTTTCTTTGTGATGTTATTACCATTTGAGCCCTGAGACCAAGAGCTCCATTCCTGGTCATCCTTTAATGTATAATAAAATTTAGGGTGGAGTAAAGCCACTGAGTGAAATTGGGACACGGTAACTTCCATTTTTAGGGCTTGGCTAGAGATTCTCAGTCTCTGTGCCACACAATTTTGTCACATGAGTCTCAGGCCAAGTTTCCTGCTGTTTGAAAAGGAATGTTTTTTTCCTTCTTAATTTCATTGCTGTGGCCATGTATTTTGCTTTAAGAAAGAATATCAGACTTTTCCACATCAGTATTACTACCAGTACACTCCTATACATGATTCCCATTGAATTAAATTGGACTTATTCCTGAATGTACAGGATTGCACTGCCAAGCTCTAGAACAGGAAGTGCCTAGAAAAGGAATAGGAGGGTTTAAGACAGAAACAAGGAACTCAGCAAGTCATGAGTCCCATATTATACCTTACTAAGGCAGATTTGCATGAATGTCCTAGAAACCGAATATAAGATGTTACAAACAAAGTCTGCAAGTATTTGAATGAAACATTGGCCATTAAAAATTGCACATGTGATTTATCCAGAAGCAATTTAAATATTACAGTTGGGAATAAATATTAAATATGCTGTTAGACTATATAAATGCAATGTATAATCTCATGCCCTGACTGAAATGACTTACTTATTTTAAATAATTACTGCAAAGTGTGTCAGTGATGACACTGACTGAGAGCCATTGCATTTAGTCAGAGCAGACCACTGAAATCAGTAGAACCTAATTTGGGTTATTACTAATTATTGAAATACCATACATTTAACCGGGTCTAATGTAGGTTGGATCAAACTTGGAGCTGTCCTGTCCAAGCTTGCTGAAGTAATGAAGTGATAATGTGAATACCAAATCTAAAATTATGTTAAATTTTATTCAAGCGTCATTTTAATTGTTAATGTTATTTTTATTTTAAAGTTTTTGGCCAGGGCGACTTATTTTATACAGTTACGTGTATTTTATATTGTTATTTATGTATTGTTATTTATTTATTTGTAAGCCACCTCGAGGCTTCGGCGAATGGGGCGGCCTAGAAATTTTCTAAATAAATAAAAATAAAATAAATAAATCTAATTATCTTTTATTTTAAAACCTTCTTATACAATCCAGATAATTTATTTAATGAGTGCTAGGAATTTCTATCCATTTGGTTTTCTTTCACTCTTTTTCCTTGAACCAATGCTTTAGAAGCTAAATGATGTATGCCAGAAATGTTTAATGACATGCGCTCATGCACTTATGAAGTGAACATAAAAAAGCATTGCTCTGATATTATGCCTTTCCAGCCATTTAAATTGTTTGTTTTCCTTTTCCCCTTCAATGCACAGGGACATGCTGCAATTCCTGGGAGAGAAACAGTGCTAGAAAATGTTCTTGGTAGACTTATCAGGAAGGCAGGCTGGGTGTTCCCACCACTGCCTTCTGCCCATTTGGTTTTCTTCCACTCTTTCTTTTCTGGCCCAATATCAGCTTTGAATTTAAAGGGTTGACTTGAAGCCAGATTTCCTCACTGAGTACCTTCTAATATAGTTCTGTGGTTCTGCCAATGTGGGCATGGTGCATCACCAACCGGAACACCCTTGACAGCATCAATCTTCCATCCAGCACCAAGTTATTGCCAAGCTCTGACAGCTCTGGAATTTTACTCTGCCTACAAAATATCACTGCCAAGATCATGGGCCAGTGTTGGGAATGTGTTTTAATATTCATTGATACTCTGTCTGATACCAATGTGCATATTAAAAAACCAATAATTTTATGGTTTAAAGCTGTGCCAAGCTTTGTTGCTGTTTTAGAGAAAAGTCTTGTATATCTTGAAGTATAAAACTTAAGCTATGACTCCATGCACATTTAGTGAGACTTATTTGTACTGTAAGCTTTAGGACTTGATTTAAGAAAAAAATGGTAAAGATTGGACTAACAAATATCTGAGGAACATAATCCAAGCAAGACTTCATTTCTCTCATTAGAAAATTCATCTTTAAAACTCAGTTCTCTAATGATATTGTTGTATTTTACATATTTTTGCTCATAGAGTTAAATATTTTAAATACCATGCATAATATAATGTGTAAGAGAGAGTGCCTTCACTGTGGAAGTCCTGATCACCATTGCAGGGATCCCTCAATTTCCTCCTTTAGAAAACTTCACATGCAGGCTTTTCTTGTAATTGAAATTGTTCTTGGTTTTGCTTTGACCAGCTTTGAATGTTTAATTGGCCAGCTGCAATTAGCTTTATTTTTAATTGATTGATGGTCTTTACTTGTATTACTTTTTCATTTTTGTAATTATATCATTTATTTCTTTTTTTATTGTATTGCATTTTTCTCTTTTTGGATGAGGTTCTGGGTGCTTTACTTATTTTTAGTCATTTATGAAATTTATTTCACACTTTTCAGTATAAAAGAATCCCAAAGTAGGATTACAAGCAGAATAGCTGGGTAGAAATATTTAGTAATAATAATCTAGGAGCAACAATAATCATTACTGATTATCTGGATCCTTTTCAGTCCGGCTTCAGATCCGGGTACAGTACTGAATCTGCCTTGGTCGCCCTGTACGATGACCTGTGCAGGGAGAAGGACAGGGGGAGTGCTTCCCTGTTGGTTCTTCTGGACCTCTCGGCGGCTTTCGATACCATCGACCATGGTATCCTTCTGGATAGGCTTGCGGGATTGGGGGTTGGAGGCACTGCTTTGCAGTGGTTCCGCTCCTATCTCAATGGTCGATTCCAGAAGGTAGTGCTGGGGGACCATGTCTCTACGTCATGGCAGTTATGCCATGGAGTACCACAGGGCTCCATTCTATCCCCTCTGCTATTTAACATCTATATGAAACCGCTGGGAGAGGTCATCAGGAGGTGTGGGCTGCGGAATCATCAATACGCTGATGATACCCAGCTCTACCTCTCATTTTCCACTAATCCAGGTGAGGCAGTGTCTGTGCTGAACCGGTGCTTGGCCGAGGTAAGGGAATGGATGAGGGCCAATAAACTGAAACTCAACCCAGACAAGACGGAGATCCTGTTGGTTGGCGGATCGGGTTTCAGAGAGGGTGGATTTGACCTGGTCCTGAATGGTGCAACACTCCCTCTTAGGGATAAGGTCCACAGTTTAAGAGTTCTCCTCGACCCGGAGCTTTCTTTGGAAGCTCAGGTGACAGCGGTGGCGAGGAACGCCTTCCTTCAGCTTCGGCTGATTAATCAGCTGCGCCCCTACCTGGAGTACGACTGCCTGGCGACGGTGACACACGCGCTGGTGACTTCCCGCCTAGACTTCTGTAAGGCGCTTTACGTGGGGCTTCCCCTGAAGACGGTCCAAGCACTTCAATTGGTGCAAAATAGAGCTGCCAGGTTGCTGACGGGGACGGGGCGTTATGCTCACATGACTCCAGTCCTCCGTCAACTTCACTGGCTTCCCAGTGAAGCCCGGGCCCAATTCAAGGTGTTGATTATGACCTATAAAGCCCTAAATGGCTTGGGTCCTGGCTACCTGAACGAGCGCTTACGTCCGTATATGCCCGACCGCCCTTTGAGATCTGCGGGAGAGTCCCTTCTCCGGGAACTCTCCATGAAAGAAATTAGGAGAGTAAGTACTCGGAGAAGGGCTTTCTCTGTGGTGGCGCCCAACCTATGGAATTCACTCCCCAAAGAGGTCCGCCTGGCACCGTCGTTACTGGTTTTTCGGCGCCAGGTAAAGACCTTTTTATTTAAACATCATTTTAATTGTTAAAACATATGATCTGGCCAGGACAACTTCTTCTTCCTTCTCTTTTCTCCTCCTATATTTTATTTACTTATTTTATACTGATAATTTTAATTTTATATTTATAACTCAGTGTATTTTTTGTATTTTTGTATTTAATGGTAATTTATTATGTTCTATTGTATTTCAATGTATTTTATTGTGTTGTAAGCCGCCCCGAGGTTTCGGCAAGGGGCGGCATAGAAATGTTATAATAATAATAATAACAACAACCAGATGCAAATTAATACAAAGCTTTGACACAACATGGAACTTAAAGAGCAGTGGAGGATAACAAGATATAACAGATTTATGTGTTCAGCATCCTAGAGCAGCTTGAGAGAAAATGTAGGGGCTTTGGATGCTTTTGGATTTTACCTCCCAACAGTCTCAGAAAACATGACCAGTATTAGTACAACACTTTCCACAGGAAAGCCACTCCTGTGCTAAAGTATATATTCAAAATAAGAATTACAGATACTGTAATAAAGAAACATACATAAATGAAGGGCTTATCCCATTTGGCTTTTTCCATTGTAGCTGTGTGCCTCATTGTAGTTACACATTTCCACAATATCATGAAGGAGTTGGATCCAGACCTGGATTACAGCTTATACACTTTTATCTGGGAGTATGTTACATGGAACTCAACCTTCCTCTGAACAGACATTTATGAATTGTTCTGCAAGTTAATTGAACTAGAGATCCCTTGAAGTGAATAGAACAAGATGTTAGACATTACTTAAGTGTCACTGATTTCAGCAAATAAGGTATGACATGGGAGATAAAGGTGAAACGGGATTGTGAAAGAAGAATGATTTAAAAAATATATGGCGTTTGTTAGTTGAACATGTATTAATAAAAGGGGAGGGTATTAAACCTCCAATGGATATACTGCAATTTTGGATGAAAGGGGGTATTTTGGAAAGAGTGGACAAATGAAAGAAAAAAGTATGTAGCCATGGTCCCAGTGGAGGAGTACACGAAGGGTTAGGCGTATTTAAAAAAATATTTTTGGGTTTTTTCCTTTATTATATGATGTTTGCATTTGTATCTTTTAAAAATTGTTTAAAATAATTAAAAATATAGATATACACACAAAAGATGGGGTTGAGTGGTTTTCCTCTGTTTATACAAAGAGGCCTCTGTGTAAGAAAATGGCTAAATATTTACAAATGAAGTATATTGTTTGCATGTGTGCAGTGAGTATTTCTTTTTGTGGGAGTGCATCAGAGAAAACACACATTCTTATTATGCCGCTGTATTTTTCTTCCTGTGTCTCATAGCCTTGCTGGAGGAAGCATGGATCTGTACGGAAGAATCCATGTGAGTGGAAATAGTGAGCAGCACTGAACATTGTGTTTACATATGCTGCCAATAATGTGCTAGATGCACCAGTAGCAGCATTAGATGCTTCCCATTTACTCCCCACCATCCTTTGTTGCACTGAGACTAAATCCTCCCTCTGCCCTGAATACTTTTAAAAAATAAAGGTCAATCTCAGTTATAGCCAAGTGTAGTCTGGCCCTTAGAGATTATCTGTGATCAAATTCAAACTATATTGAGAAAGTATATTTTTAAAAAATGAGTTTGAAAACACATCACCAAATATAATGCCCTAAACATTTTGTCAGTTCTGTAAGCTTTTCAAGCATTCACATCTTTCTTGACATATGGCCCTTCCAGTTGGACAGCTCTTAGTGCTACAAATCAAAAGCTGTTATGGGAGGGGGTAAGAAAAAAAATGAAAAAGGGAAAGCAGAGAAGGTTTGTAAATACAAGTCAACATTGTCTGAACTCTTCCTTGTGGCAAATTTCCACGGATGAGTCAGGACAACTACATATAAGAATATCCATGGTCTTAATTTGAGGAAGGGAGGTAGGAGAGCCCCTATTTGCATACAGAAGCTCTCAAGTTCAGTGCTCAGCATCTCTAGGTAGGAGTAGGAAAGGACCCTTCCAGAAACCCTGGAGGGACACTGTAGGCTGGATGGACCAACAAACTGATTCAGCATAAAGCACTTTGCTATGTTAGCTGTGGCTTAACTATTTGTTTGGGATATAAATGCTGTATTGGTGAGTTCTCAAAGCAGGAGTTTAACACTGCAAACATTTTCCCTTCTTTCCATCTTTTTCCATCTTTATTTATATTTCAGATAACCATGCTTAGCTATTTTACAGCTGAAATGTTTATTATTATTATTATTGGCATGAAATATCTATTATCTGCAGGAAGAAGGGAGGTTTGCATGGTTTGAATTATCTTGGAATGCCCTGGTTCCTGCCCATTTGTACCCCAAATCCTATTGAAGAGTCTAAGGAGATCAGTAACAGCTGGCCTATATAGAGACCAGGTAATCATGGCAGGGACTTTAACAAACGGGGAATGGAACTATTGTGAATCCAGGAGTTAGCTGAGAGCCTATAGAAAGGCTTGAAATGTATCCAAGAAGGAACTGGAAAGTGAAAAATACACATTCACAGCTAAAGGTTACAGGAGAATAACCTATATGAAAAGTGTCTGTTTTGAGCCCAGATTTTGTCATGGGAAGCTGAGCAGCTTGCATCTCAACATGTATAACATACAATATGTATCACATATATTCATGTATATGGGATACAAATGCAGTTAAATCAAGAAATCTCCACTATATTCTTATCTAAGATTCAATGCCATTGTATAAAATATTTTATAATCAAGTGGGATGATGTACATTGGTGTCCTGCAACAGCAGGAGGCTGGACCCAATGGCCTTCATGGCCCCTTCCATCTCTGTTATTCTATGAGTCTATGATTCTCTGAAGTCATAGCTGAATACAGGAACTTCAAAACTGAAACATTAATAGAGTTATTTTCCTTTGTACATGCAAGTGGTCCTGACTGATCTTAAGCATGTGGGCAACTGTATTACGTGAAGAGAGGACAGTCTTGGCATAGTCTCCTACAAGGCTGTGATCACAAAACTGTTTCTCTAGGTACTATATTCATAAGAAACGCTGCAAACTATATTCACCAACACATAGTTCAGATATCACATTTGTTCATGTGAGTGCATGTACTACTGGCACATACCAAAAGTGTGCGTGCGAATAGATGTATTTTCCTCTTACTGTAGCATCAGATATTTGCATGAGTTACAAAGTTTTGAATCATGTTTTAATCATCTGCAAACCCAACAGCACTTTCTGGTAGGTGTTTGATTTAAAGACACTATATAGGGGGCAGCCTCTCTTTTTCAATTTTCAGACACTTAAATGTTTCTTTCTAGCCTCCTTTTTGCCTTCATCTCTCTCCTAAGATTAAAGCTTTCTATTATAAACATAATTCTTATAAAAGATAAGACTCTCTCCAGTATATCTTTATTAATCCTAGTTAAGATAACATTTTGGAAGCAGACAGGAAAAGAGATTTATGAAGAGAGAGAGAAGGCAGTTGCGGATCAGCACAGCAGGGACAAAGACTGATACACTGTGGGAAATGGTTAACAAAGAACTCTTAAGTTAAAAGTTACCTTATGGGTGATTTTTTATAATAATGCATGTTACCCAGCATTCCTTCGTGTGCCTTTGAGTATGCATGTGCCTATTTGAGCATTTCACTCTTCATCCATTATGGAAATTTCTTTGTGCAGTTTTTCAATTTCTTTTAAAATATGGGCCAAATGCATAAAATATTATCCTTCAAGGAGCTCTACTGGAAACAACAGATGGAGAATGTCAGAACTTAACCACACTCTATACAATCAAAGTGTGTTTGATGCTTGAGAGGCTTTTCTTCTTGCAATATGATCCATAAAAACTTTTAAGCCAACATACTCCAACCGATCTAGTCCCACTACCCTCAGTGAACTGAGGGACTAAGAAGCTACCTGCAATTAGCAGCACAAGTAAGAAATGTGAGTCCTGGGAATGTGTGAGGAATGAGAAGGGTCAGATTCCCTGGGCTCAGCTTCCTGGACTCTGATCCCCACACAATGCACTGCAGAAGAATGGAGCGCTACATCACTGCTGTCCAACAGCGTCCCTCTCCCTTGCCACCTTTGGCCTGCTACTGACATGCTGCACATGACACAGAAGTTTGCTGGTTGCACAACCATCATTCCACAATCATTCACTGACTTCCTTTTGACTTGTCTTTTGTCTTTTAAGAGCGGGCCAAGCAAGAGAGGAAGTTTGGAATGCTAGAGATAGAGATTCTGTTAACTTTCATCCCAACCCTAGTATAGACCCAAGTAGAAAAAGATGATCCCAAGAATGGAAATCCTGTTGAAAGCATTTCGGTAAAAACAAAGGGAAGGAAAAACAAGAGTGATATTTTTGTGGCAGCTTACAGCAGACTGCCCATCCAGCCAGGAGACATGTGATGGTTTCCTGGAACAGATAAGAAAAATTTCACAAACCCAGGCAAAGGTAGTAACACTGGATTCCAACTATTCAGACATCTGCTGGAAGTCTTACTCTGCAAAGAACAGAACATGCAGTAAATGTTCTACTTGTCTTAATGGCAACTTTCTCTCTCAAGGATCTATTGTTCTGGATTTAATTCTGATGAACAGGGAAGAAATCAGAAGCTGAAGTCAAAGTAATAGAGACCTTAAGAAAAAGTAAACCTGACATCTTGAAATTAATGATAAAGAGGGCTGAGATTAGTCAAATGTATATCTTGGACTGAAGAAACACCAATTTTAAAAAGCTCAGAGAAAAGTCCGATGGGATCCCATGACTAGATCTCCTGAAGGAAAAATAAGCTCAAGAGGATGGGAGGTCCTGAAACCTGAACTATTGATGGTAATCACAAGCTATTTTGAGTACAACAGAGCTGCCCAAACATGTAAGAAAGGTGTCAGGAAGGCAAGGCCCCACTATGAACTGAAGCTGATGAGGAATGCCAGAAACAACAAAAGGGTGTGTGTGTGTGTGTGTGTGTGTGTGTGTGTGGGTGGGGGGCGGTTCACTCAGCAAGGAACAAGGAACGGATAGACATGCTGCTTAAGAAAACTTGTTAATAGGGGACAGAGAAAGTGCAACTACTTTCTTCTGCAGGAATGATTGTATACAGCCTGGGAAAGTAGAATAAACTATATATGGAGGGATTAGCAGCCCAGAATAAGTAAGAGCACTTACTTAGCTACTTTAGCTACACTTAGCTACTTTAAATATCCAAGTCTCAAGATCCAGCTTCAAACCCTGTGCCAGAGCCACTTTCCATAAATTTGAAAACTCTTGGAAAACAAATAAGGTGCTAGAAATCTGAAGACAAGAACATGTTGTTCCTATCTTCAAAAAAGGATAAAGGAAAAGGGGGAAATGCAGGAAACAGAGACTGGTCAAGCTGGTCAAACAATGCTACTATTAGGTGTTCCACAGCTAGTTGAGCAACCATACTCAGCAAGTGTTAATTAATGGCTCAGTCTCTTCCTGAAGGGAGGTCTTGACTGGAATGCTGCAGGACTCTCTCCTAGGCTCTGCTCATCAAGTACTCAGAAATTACTTGGGTGAAGGTGTAGAGGAGATGCTTCTTAAGTATGGGGAGATTTTGTTTGTGAACAGGACATGCAAAAAGGATCGAGGGTGCAGTCCTGAACCCATCGGTGTTGTGTGGAGAGCCATAGGATTATTTGGAATCCCAGCTCTGAGATCTTGGGTCTGGGGCTCCAAAGGCCAAAACCACTGTCCCACTTGCACCAGCTGCCACTCCTGAAGTCACAAATGATCATCAGAGGGGAGAAAGGGGGATGAGAATGGAAAAGAAAGGGGGCTAGGCCTAAGGGCTTGTGCCAATTCTTTGTGTCTCAGCTTCCTCTCCTCCCCCTTTATCTGGACCACTAAAAATAACTATGTAGACAAAAATCAGGGTTTGAAGCATGATGGCAGTGGAGATCACCACCACCACATCTCATTTGTGGTGGATGCATGTGATAGGATGCATGTGTTTGCAGAATTTGGAGAACTTGCCAGTTTTTCCCATTTTTTTTCCAAGGACCTGTTTTGTTTGTTTCTGAAAAACTGGAAGAATTGAATCAGTCATGGCTTTAAAATATTTTCTTTTAGAATTTAGAATATATTTAACATGGTGTCATGTTTATTGTCAACATGACACCATGACAATATATCAAGACTCCCCAAAAATGATATTACTCCCCAAAAATGATTTCTAAAAGACAGAAACTTTTACAGAAAGCCTAGAGATGTAAAATATCTGGAAATAAAAAACCTAAGGAGATTCTTTTTCCTAATTAAGATTACCAGAATATTTATTCTTTGTTTTCCTAAATATTAACGTTACTGATCGGAAGTATCTTTTATGCATTTAGGGATACACTAAGTCATGCTCAGTTCCCCAACATGTGAGTAGAGTAACAATATCATATCTTTACAGTTGGGGTTTTGCTTTACAAGATATTTTGGATTCCCAGCTCCAGATATACAAAAGAACTCTGATCTCAGAGCTGGGGATCTGCACTTGGATCACTTCATGGAAGGATGTGAATCAGTTGATTTTCCAATTCATAATAGTGACTTCAGAGAAGGGGTAAAGAGGGCATCGCAAGGGGGTGTAGGTGGGAGACAACTATGGCCCCTTCCCTCTCTTTCTGAAGGACTGCTGTCTAATTAGCTAATTATGGGTATCCATAATGAGTTCAGGGGCAAGGATTGCCTCTGTGCTTTCCCTGAGCTGAAAAAGATGCCTCTGGCTACATTTTTTGCCCCTACTTCTGAAAAAGAGCAGCTGAAGTTCTGATAGGATTCTTCATTTCCACGTGGAGCCTCATTCCACCCAGCTCTCCACCTCGCATTCCAAATCAGCTGCAATGTCACACTTGCAACTTCAGAGCTACAGCTACTAAAGAGTGAATCATGCTGGGTGTGAACACAGAAGGAAGGTTACTTCACATGTTTATACTACCCGAATGTGACCTTTTCAAGCAAAACACAAATTTCCATTCAGTGGCAGCATATGCAAAGCTCAGTCTAAATTAAGCTAAATTAAACAAATATGGTCCCATGGTCCAGTAGGAGCCTAATTCATGTGCTCAAATCACTCCCATTGTAATAAATAAGTTTAACATTCATAATCTAGTTGGATCATGCCCCATGTGCTTTTGACAAAGTAAAAAATAGCAAATAAATAAAACTCATTTATGTTCATAATGAAAGTACTGAGATAATTAAATAATTCCAGGAGTAATGAAACCTGCTTGATCTGGACTAATCGTGTTGCACACAACATTCTCTAATCTACACCATGAGCAAAGATTGTAGATACCGTTACATGTTAATACCTAAATTAATCCTCCTTATTGAAGGATAAGATTCCTGAGGAATTTGCTAAATTCATTACTTTAAATTATTCTGATTTCTCTAGGGAACTGCAATAAATGTAGCTGAGTCGTATCCTCTCACTCCAGTGGGAAGGAATCCATTAAACATTAAATAGGAAGATTTTTCCAACTGAAATTATTTTCATTTGAAAAAAGGTACAAAACAAAGTGATTATTAAAAGGAAGAGTACACAGAATGACAGCTGCTAAAAGGAAGAGATCTTCGCACCCAAATGATGGTCAGATAAAGGTCCATTCCAAAAATAAATCAAGACAGAAAACAGACATAAACGAATTTTGGGTTATAACACAGATTTCATTATCTTGATATTATCACCTTTTCCATAAACCCATATTAATCAGTGAGACAAAATCTGAAAATTGACTGCACAGTCTGAACAAGTGGTACAGCTACAGTTGGACTTTGGGGCCAAGGTCAGATTATTATTATTATTATTATTATTTTAATTAAGGTTGGAAAACTGTAGCCAGGATTTTAAGTAAGGGTGGACAACTTCTGGCCCTTCTGATGTTTTATTTATTTATTTATTTATTTATTAAAACATTTTTATGCCGCCCCATTCACCGAAGCCTCGGGGCGGCTTACATGTTTTGGGCTACAACATTCCAGCCAGCAGAGCCAATGAAGAAGGATTATGGGAGTTCTGTGACAAAACACCCGAAGGGTCTGTGGTTGCCCACTCCTGATCTAAGTGATCCAGAATCACCTAACTGCACCACTTATTTGAATGCATGTGTTGGACTGTGAACACACAGGTCTCCTTCAGAGGTTAGGTCCCTGAATGAACTGATGACAGCGTCAGACCCAGTGTCAGGAGCGTGGCCTTTCATTGTGTACAGGGGATTTTTTAAAATGTGTAAACCTGCACAATTATATTCCTCCCTGATCTAACGGCAGACATCAGCCATGCAATCTGCAAAGCTAACACTGAAATTTTATACATTTCTACTGCTGCAAGCCTGATTCAGCTGGACCTACTCTCTAATAAATGTGCATAGGATCGCAGGTAATTCTCCCAGTAGATTCCCTACTGTGGTGCAAAGTGCAAGGAATATAAAGTGGAGCATCTTGCCAGCGTTTCTGTATGTAAAAGTGCATGGCAAAGTGCATATTTTAGAGGAAAGCTTGAGCATTTTATTCAGTCCACACTTGGGCATGAACTGATCTGTGGTCCACATTAAGAAGCAGACACTCCAGCATACTGAAAATACTCTACGGAGGATCTGGAACCCCTGCTGCATGGGTTAGGCTGTGGGAAGAAAGATGGGAGGATCAGCATAAATCAGGCAGAAGCACCATCCAGGAGATGGAGGAACCGCTACAAGGAGAAGGAAGCAGGGAGCTCCACTTCAGCCATCCCAGTTATATGAACATAATCTGGATCCAACCCAAAAGAAACAATGCAGAAGTATGACTCAGCCAGCTATGATTTGTAGCACACAGTAAAGTGTGTGGTTTTATTGCTGATGAATTGCATTATGTTGCATTTATTGTTAAATTTATAGGTGTTTTATGCCATTTCATTTTATGTTCACCACTTTGATACTTTTGTGGAAAGTAGTAGATAAACCTGATTTATAAAATTAATTATGTTATGAGAACTTTAAAGTACTTTTAAGCACATGTGTTGACAATATTAATTTCTGTTTGGATATGGAGTTGGAATTCTCGGCAGTTCTAACTTTGATCATTGTACTTTACAACACATCTACATTTCAGGTTGTTGAAGAGTAGTATTGGCTCTAAAAAGAATCATCTTTTTTATAGTTACTCAAAAGGGATGCTTATTTACAGGTATAAAAATGACACCATTTTCCATAAACAGTCTGAAAAAAATCTCAGTGTATATAGAGACATGCTTCTAATTGAAATGCTGATGTTAGAGATCCTTTAGGAAATCATATTCTATAAAGTACTGTATTCTCTAGATTTTCTTCTCAATTTTACTGGAATATACAATAAAACAGAGGCTGGCCATCAAATGTTCTCATAACTGGTGCATTATTCTGGTCCGGAAATACGCTTTCTATACTAACCATGTTGGATCATAGTCCTCTACTGCCCTTCGGGTGATTTCAAGATTTTCCCAGAGATAACAGTTTCATTGTTGCTACTTCCTGGCCATATGACTCATACAGAAATAAGATTCTCCATAGCAGGGGAACTATATTTCATTTCCACCATAATCTAATTAAAGCAGCAAGTGTGTTGACCAATAAAAATACGGAAATATATGGTTATTAGTTTAGAATGACATTAAGTTGAACTCTTTTAGTTCAACACATCTGTGGGAGTCTCTCTTATCTCACTGTAGTAGAAAGATGTTTATATAGCTTATCTTAAATGCATTAATATCCCTCCCCATCATTCTGAAGTTAATAGAGCTGCCAATTTGTTCTGGTTGCTCTTACACACCATGCATTATATTCTTGGAGGCTCACTCACTTCAACTGAAATATTCTGGAATATTGCAGGCCTCACAGCCTGATCCTGTCCTCTGCTGCATTGTCAGATGTGCATAGCAATGGAAACAAGTGTTCTGGTAACAGTGCAAAGGGCTGAAAGAGAACAGACCTTTTATAGATGCACACATATTCCAAGGATCTAACAGCCAGGCTAGTATAGCGTTTAAAGTGTTTGACTGAGACTCTGGAGATCTTGGACCTAGTCCTTGACTGTGAAGTCCACTGGGTGACATTAAGCCAGCAAGTGACTCTCAGCCTAATTGACCTAACTGATTTAGGAGGATAAAATGGAAAGGACAAGAACCATGTGAGTCAACCTGAGTTCCTTGTGAAGCAATAATGTGGGATATATAGATATATATTATACTAAAGAAATGAATGGAAATGATAGAAGACTAACAGAACCAAATAGGTAGAAAAGCACAGACTTGTAGATAAGTAACACTACAATAAAACCTGAAAACTGAGGTTTTACTTTAGAAAAAACACCTCACAGCCAGTCCAAGCAAGTGTGTGTGTGTGTGTGTGTGTGTGTCCTTGGCAGTGTACTGACTGGCCATCCGAAAGCTCAGACGAGTCACAGCTAATAAGTCGCAGCTCGTGATGTCATCGCCTGGCACCGCTACTCCTTTCTGAGAATGCGCATGGCCCCTGTGTGCACTGATATCTGATGTTCGGCTGCTGGGGCAATGCTGAAGCAACTTGGTTAACATGCTGACAGAGAGGGCTCTGTGTGCCTTCTATGGCATGCGTGCCATAGATTCACCACCACTGGCCTAACCCTACCTTGGTGCACACCCCTAACCCTAATATAGGGGTAAAATACAATTGAAAGGGGCAATTTTGAAAAAGCCTTCCTTGAGTAGTTTTTTCTGCACAGCCCAACATTTCTGCCCATTCTAAACACATTCCAACCATCAAAACCATGCCAGGACACCTCGTTTTTCTAAACCTAACTAAGCCTTCCAACTGAGTTTGCCTGTGGCACACTGCAGCTTCACAAATGTGAAGTGTTCAGCATAGCCTCTGCATAGAAATAGAAATCAGGATTCATGTGGTCCTGGTAGCTTTTCAGCAGTTTTCAGATATGTGTAGGTCAATGAGCTATAGGAATCCTAGAAATTCTACTATATTCTTTGTTGCATAGTAATGTCCAGATTTGCAGGACTAAGAAATTTTTTAAAAACCAACACCACCACTCACTAAATTCACTAATGTAAGGATAACTGGCCTGCTACCCAGTTCCCCTCCGCACAACACCTCTTGTCCAGTTAACAGCTTCATAATGACAAGATGTGGAATTTCACTGCATTTTAATGCTGGAAGATGTGGCACCAGTTTAATTTCTACCTGTTTTAATGGTGCAGAAGCTATGCAAGAAAAAGTTGGCAACTCTATGGAAAGACTGTAAGGGAGGAACCTATGTAAGTAATAAGAGGGAGGAATATACTTACTGGGTAGGAGCTTAGGAAAGCAACCTATTAAACACCCCAAATCCCTATTAAAGTACAAGTGCCTGCATGCAGAGCAAACATTCTTCCCAGTTAAAAATAGTTAACAGGCATAGAGTGAGCACATGCAGAGTTACGAGATATGCCCAACTGAGTAGATCAGTTTATATATTTTAATCCTTCTTAGAACAGGTTTATCTTCCAAAAGAGACACTCATTCCTTCTTCTTTCTCATGATTTAGCAACCAGAGAGCCTACAGACCCACTGTGCTTAGAAGGGGGCTCTCATTTTTATTTCTAACATCTTTATTTCTAACAAGTCTTCCAGCAGATTTGGAACATTATTCAAGTATAATTTGTATTTGAACTTTACCATCTTTGATAATGAACACATCTGGGATCAAATTTCAAATCTTGAGAAGCAGGGAAGAGAGCCTTCAAGATCTTTACAGGCAGAGACAGGCATGCTTGTTGCCTATAGCATCTGAGACACTGAAAAAGTGTGTTAACCAAGTCAGTTGTCAGACAGAAGAACTATGTGACAGCAGGAGCAGGCCTGTTAGGGTACATTGCCAAAAAGAGGGAAAAACAGGGTGTCAATTTGTATAAAATCTGCATATGCTAATTTATATGCATACCTGAACATTTAGAGATGGTGACTGAAATTGAAACACCTTTCACTATAGTGTGGAAGACTTAAGCTGATGGCAACTTCAAGGCCACCCTCCATGTCGTTGGTGTTCTTGAAGTTCTTAAACCATCCTTGGACTGGACAGCACTTAAAACACGAGGTGCCTTCAAACCAAGAACAGACCTCTGGAAGCCCTTCCAATAGGTGCCTGCTCTCCTCTGTAAAGGAAGAAAATACTAGTCTTCTTTGCCTGGACATTAGATGTTCTTTACCTGAATTCAGCCTTGTTGGAAAGAAGGAGCAGATACTTTCAGGGAGAGGTTGCTCCCAAAGACAATTACAATCTGAGCAGGTATCAGACACAGGTTGCGAGGGCCTATTCTAAGGATAGCTGAATGAAGGATATTTGAACTCACTGAGGTTCTTCATTTTCCACCTCCAAGATTGTTTCACCTTGTTCTTGCTTCCAGGCACAAATGTCTCTCCCCACCACAAACAGAACAAAATGCATATATGAAGGCAAAATGCATATTTTTCCAAGTAATGCATTTTTCCACTAAATGCATAAATGGTATGCAGGTGACACATTTATCTGGGGTGATGCTGTTAAAGGCTACTTGTCATGCTGACTCTATATGGGTGTATGCAGCATTTGCTGATGAACACAAGAATAATCGAGCTGTTGCACTCATGTCTTGCTTGTGGTCTAGGCATAGACACCTGGTTGCCTGCTTTAAAAACATAATGCTGGATTAGTTAAGCACTGCTTTTCTTTTGCTCTTATGACCCAATTTTCATCCCATTCCAAAGAACTTTAAGCTGTCATCATCTAGTTTCATAGGACCCCTAAATCTAATTTCATGTGATCTGGAGAGAGAGACAGAGAAAGAGAGAGAGAGAACAAGAACAAGAACGGAATGTGCTATATGTTCCTGTAAACTTGAAAATACTTCCCAGAAATCACTCCCTTACTTGTATGTGCTTCTTCTTCAGCACAGATACAGAAGATTCAGTATTAGATGTAACTCTCTGGGAGCTAGAGAAAAAGTATTGGGAAACCTGAACCCTGGCCACACAGCCGAGTAGTGTCACGCTCTGGGAGTGAGATAAGTAGATAACCTAAGTTTAACTGCAGCAGCCCCACACTGCTCCATAGTCCTTCTTGCTGAGATTCAAGGGTAGGTGAGTGGGATGCCAGAACCCAAAAAGTATAGAGAGGGTTGGCAGGGTGTAATTACTTCTTGCTCCTTATCGTGTTTGGTGCACAACTGGGTAGGGGAACATGGTGTACATCCCAGCCCTAAATTTCCCTCCTAATTACTGGAGGGATACCAGGATAGCAACTGTAACCCCTTCACAGTTTAAAGAATCTTGGGAGGAGTGATTAAGTGGGTCCTTTGGCCAGTCCTAATTAATTCTTAAGTGCATAAGCAAAGCTATGCTGAATCAGACCAAAGGCCCATCTAGTTCAGCATCCTGTACACAGAGTAGCAAATCAGCTGCTCACAGGATTCCTCAAGCGGGATGGGTGCAAGCTCCTCAGCAACTGGTGTATGCAGGAGGTAGCACATGGCCAGTAAGGCTAGTAGCCACTGATAGAGAAGATGAGGGACGGGGCTATGTTCCTTTAGCCTTGAAGCAGATAAAACCTTTAAAACCTTATAGCATTCCAGACTTGAAGTCATTGTGGGACTGGGTTAGGGTCAGGAGATATATACATCCTGGCATATATTCCCCAGTCCAATATAATCTGTCAGGCTTTTAATTGGGCCAGCTGCCCTCCATGCATTCCATACATCCTATTCAAGATGATACATTCAGCATTCTAAAGATATGTATTTCTTGCATACTTTGGGAAGCCCAGAGGATGCAAAATGCATTGACTTGCCTGTGGATGCCCCTATTTCACTAGCTGACAGATACTGTCACCAAGGTTAACATTGAAAAGTTTGTTGACTATGATTTTCTTAGTGCTTATTATTGTAGCCACTTAAGAATTGCCAAAAAAGAAGACAAAAGAGGACACTGATTTGAATAAAATTTGCATATGGCAATGTGTGCATGTGAGTGTAGAGAGAGAGAGATTATAATTTCTAAAAAAATGTGTTAGAACTCACCACAGTATAGGGTGACCAGTTGACCTGGGCTTTTGCTTGGTCTGCTGTCCAGGTGCATTTGATGGGTTCTTCTTTCTGATATTTCTCCATCTTTACAGTGGATATGAATTGGGTGGTCCTCAGACAGAGGACACCTTCAAAACAGAGGTCAGTCCTCTAACAACCCTTCAAATGGAGGACTGTCCTCTGTTTAAAAAAAAGCAACACATGGATTGCCCTCTGCAAAAAAAAAAGAAAAAAAAAGGACACCTGATCCTATTGTATTTTTATTTAGAAACTTCCCATTGTGCTCATTACGCCATAGGTGTGTATAATTAACCAATGTGAAGAACCTGATTAATGTGTCCTCTTCGGGGTCCTTCATAAAAGAGTGCAATGCATATGGAGGACTATGATAGCTTCATCACATGTTAAGGCTACTTATCTGGAGTATAACATAAAAATTAAGAGTGTTGCTTTGAGTGGAAGGGTATTCCAATAAAGAAGTCCAGAACAAAAATATCCAGTGTTTATCATTCTTTTGCCAGTGACCCAGTTGGACAATCTTGAACAATCACTGTAATTAGTGGCATTTCATTCTTATTTTATTTCAATTATGCTTGCTTTAATCACGCTTATTTTAGAATTGAAAGAATAAGGAAACAATTCTTATCCCTATATAAGTATTACGGCTTGATTTTTGTAGCCATTGGCAAAAACATAATTGAAATCAGTGGGGCGGTGCCGAGGCTTAGTAGAACATAGTTCATGCTGTTATTCTGTATAAATCTGTCTTGAAACAAATTTCCTCTTCTGGCAGTTGAACTGTTTACTCTTCCCTCAGGAGCAAAAATGTCTTTCCTTGGCCTCTAGGTTGGATCTTTGCCAGGCTAATAGATGTGTTTAAATTGTGATAAAAATTCCCTTTTTGGAGAATTTTAACTCAGGGAATCATATCCTGAGGGAATTTTGACTGAGAAAATCATATTCTTCTGTATCAAGGTATACAGATCTTCAATATGATTAGCACACTGTGATTTAATCCAAGAGGATGTGGTAATTCAACAACCATTCAGCAGGGAATTATGTTTGGGGCCAAAATGGAAATAAGTGGGCAATGCCATTTACTTCAAAGAATTAAAAAATGCATGGACTACTCATGGAAAGTCTTGGATTGACAGCACTACATACTGAAGTAATTTATCCATAGAACAATAATAATGGAGGCAGCAATGTGCCTTTTGCCTTGTTCATCAATGCCCTTTCTTTGATGCAATAGAAATCTTAGGCTTCAGATATGAAGGAAAACAGGAGGAAAAGCTCCACTGCAAGAAGACAAAGCAATGTGCAAAGCTTAAACATTTTTAGACCAACAAATTGCAACAGGGAAACTGCTAAACAAAGCAGCACCATGTATTCTCTATGTGCTCTGTTATTAAGTGATGCCTGGTTGCAGTATTAGCATTACCCCAAATATGAGGAAATGTACAAAACTGTGCAAAGAAACATGCAAGTATTTATTCACCTTCCTGATAAACATATGTGTTCAAATTCCTGCCTTCAAATGCACCTATACAAAGGAGCGCCAACATTCATTTGGCCCCATGCAATATAGATGGGAATGTTTCACTTCATCAGAATGAATTAATTCCAGATTTGGTCATACATGGAGTATGCCCAGTGAAACCAGCAGTCTCCTATAGATTTCAGCATGTCTAGTCTAAGAATGACTAAATCTGGATCTAAGCCAACCAACTCATTTGGGAAAATAGTGCCATTTAATACAGGGCTGCACAAGCCATGGCCAGGGACACATAGCTCCTGCTGAATCCTGGCCCATAGCTCCTGGCCCATGTGTCCTGGCCCGTAGCTCCTGCTGAATCCTGCCCTCACCCATTTTCCAGTCTCTCCCCACAGAGATTTTCACACACATCACTCTTTCTCCCCTACTGTTAACTGCAAGGAAATAATGATCTGTATCAGAATTGCTCAGAAGTGTACACATGTGACTGCATTTGTGTACATGCACGTGTACATGTGGCCCCCAGACCCAAGCCAACGCTACAAGCTGCTTTCAGGGCTGGGAATATTGTGCAGCCCAATTCTTCAGCCACAAAGTTTGGGCAACCTGCTTGCTTACCTGCATCTCCCTATGGCCATTGGTGAGGACAGCTGGAGGTGCCACTGCCTCCTTGCTCACAAGTATTCTACCTATCAAGCCAGCAAGGGGTAAGAATGATGAGAAATAGGATGAGGAGTGACAGCAGCTACTGGCAATGTTAATGAGAAAGTAGACTCAGAAAAGGAGGAGTCCCACTAAGAGCACCCTCGGAAGGGCCCTCCAAAACGTGGAGGTAGCAACACACAAGAGGACTGAGGAAAGCATGTTTCCATCACAGTTAAAGCTATCAAATTGCCTTCATAGAGGAGTGGCTTTTTGCTAATTACGAGCTTTTCTAAACAAGGCATTATTATTCACTTGTGATTCCTCATCCACAGTCGTTTACTTTTCATAATGCTGTTATCCTCCAGAGCCTCTCCCATGCTTTGCAGCTATTTCCACAGCTTGCTTTTAAGTCCAGGGAAATCTGGTACTATTTGGAACTGGGTCTATAAAGCCCTTGAGTGTTTCTGAAATTCTGTAGTGCTATACTGTAGTGCTGCCTATTGGTTGTGTATGGAACACATGGGAAGGCAGAGAACAAAAACATGTAAAGGAGCCAATCTTAATCTTGTAATGAATCTGGAAGCAGAAGCCTCAGTACAGTATGAGGCTAATCGAAGAAGCTCATGAACAGCCAACCATTTGTTCAAGAAGCAATTTTCAAATACATAAACCTTCTGATCTTAAGAATAGTTCTACACTTTTAGCTGAGGAAAGAAGGCAGTTGAGGGTAACCATACTTTTAAAATAAACAGGTTCCAACTTTTTCTATTACTCTTTCAAAGAAATTCATCTAGGGTAAGAGTCTAATTTGTGTGTGTAAGGTCCTCACAAACATTATTTGTAATTCCAGCTCCTAAATTCTGCTGCTGTTGATAACTATGGTGACGTGATTACCACAGGCTATATGAGAGTTACAAGAGCTATCTGTGGGTCCAGATAAGGTCATACAGGTTAGCAGAAATGGTGTTTGTATTGGACAAAAGCATTCAGCTACTCAGAGAAAGGAGGCCAGGGTTAGCCATATTAATAGCGTTCCCCTGCTGTTTGCAGAAGCAGAAGCTTCAAAGGGAAATGGTCTCCCACCTCTCCAACCAGAAGGGAAAGTGGCAATGTGTGAGGGGAAAGCAGCAAGACGGGAAAAATGGGGATGAAATGAAGTTGGCACAAGGTGTACCTTTCGAAGCACAAGTTAGTTATTCACAAACTGATTCAATAAAAGACACCAATGGATGATTTATCTGAATCTGCCAAATGGGGAAACTTGCATATAAAGCACTAAGTTTTATTTTTGTTAGATGTTATACCTATTGCAGTTTTGACAGTATTTTGTGTGCAATGATGTAAGATTTTATATATATACCTGCTTTAGAATAGTGTAAGAAACTCAGAAGTGCAATTATATCCATATCTTCTCAGAGTTAATTCAGGCTTACAGCCAGGGAAGTGTATAAACCAAGGTGCAACTTGTAGCCACATCAAATTGACTTCATTTATCACTAATTTGGGGGATATAGATGTGGCAGAAAAACTACTCCTATCATTTGCTTTTCTATGACTGTTTGATGTTGACTGTTTATAAACTATTTTTCTGTATATTTCTATATCTAGTTCTGAATAAATACTTGCAATTGACTGAGGATAAATAAAATAACTAGGACTTTTACAATAGTAATCTTTTGCTGCTATTTTGTTTTGCTTTTCTTTTTGATCTGTTCTGGCTTAAGTGCAGACTTTCCAAGCCTGGCATCCTCCAGGTTATACTACAACTTTTATCATCCCATCATGGACATGTCATGCCAGCTGTGGATGACAGCACTTGTATAAGACATCTGGAGGGCACCAGGTTGGAAAAACTTTTAATACTTCTGTTTAGTTATTTTTGTTTGTTACATATGATTTTTAGAAGCTGAGCTGTTAAGGAATAAACTGCACACACATCCATATCTTGCATTTATAAAAAGCAGTTATATTTATCACTGCTTGTAGCAATATATGCAAGCCTGGAACTAGCATTACCAATGGGGAGGTCTGACATTTGCAAAAGGAGATTAGGAATTTTTTTTTGTTTTTAATATTCCAGCATTCAAGGAGAGAAACAATAACATACTAAAAATTCCACTATTTTGGAAGGAAGGGAGTCTTTCTAATGGCATTTATTGTACACTAGTGATTCCTCGCTCATAGTGGTTTTTTCATTGTTTTTACACTATGTTGCAATCTTCTAGAGCCTATCCCATGCTTTGCAACAATTTTAGCATTTCTTCCTAATGAGGCCTGGTTTATCTGCAAATGGCAGCATGAAACTTGTGTGTATCTGTGTAATTATTCTTGACAACAGCATCAGCTAGTGGCTGCATAACAGAACACAGAGAAAGGGGTGGGGGGGGGGGACAGAGCTTATCTTAATCCCACAAAGGATCCAGAAGTAGAAGCCTTGGTAAAGAATATGGTCGAGCTTTTCTTCAGGAAGCATTTATCATGTTTGGTCATTCTCTGTTGCTTATGGATCCTTAGACAATGTTGTGACCCTTTCCCCCTGCCTTTCTATTAAACAACCTCTAGGTGGCACTGTGGTATAGTGGAATAACACAAATACACAAGAGAAAATTTTTCTTTCTTTCAATTTAATCAGTATATGCCCTATTTTCCCTACTCTAAAAAAAACTTGCTGAAAGTGCTGGATAGACACAGATGCAAAACTGGAGGGTTATCATGTCATCTGAAGAACCTGTAAATGAAAGTAGGGACTAACGTGATTAATGTCTTGTACAGAAAAGCTCACAGACAGAAAGTAGAGGACTTTAATAAATATTGGTCACTGTGAGTGCGGAGTGGATCTACAGGACAAGTTTTCCTTCCATATGCCAGGAAATATTAGCATACATGTTGCTTATAAAGGCCTAGAGCAGAGCCAACAAAAAGATTGTCAACCCTTAATTGAATGTGTGGAAATGGGAATTCCTAAGTATCTGGAAGGTTGGTCGGTTGGGGAGAGTGCAGAGTGTCACTGGGGCAAAAATTCTGTGTCCTTTAGCTTCTCCATTATGGCCATTTTGACAAACTGTGATATTTATCATAATGTAGTACAGGTCCCTGAGACACAGAACTTCTCTCAAGACAAAGAATTAACTTTGGGAAGTTAAAGGGAGTCGTCTAGCAGCTGAGGAAATAAGTTGCATGATCAACCATTTTCCTATCTTTCCTGTGTGAAACATTCAAGTTCTTTTAACAGAGGTGGAATCATTGATATGTAGCGCAGCCTCTGTTCTAATCCCTGTGTATTAGTAAAGTTAACTGCCATTCACTCGGTACTGCTGTTTGCACAGCTGGAAATGTCAGATAGCATGAGTTCATCCCTTCTATGATGAGCTTAAACCTATAGCCCAGCAGTGTTTTCCTTGTTTCCACCTACCACCATGTTGCATTGTTCACATAAGCATGACTTTGTTTTAAAGAAGCTGGTGTAGCACCACAGGTGCTTAAATGCCTGTAAAGCTTGACTCACTGATAAACCAAAACGCCATCATTCAAGACGTATAACATTCAAATTATGAAGGAAAAAAAGGTCTTGAATACTGAACTTCTCTATGTAACATTACACATACTATCAAAATATTGGATATTTGATATTTTGGATATGCAAAAGAACTAAATATTTTGGTTGATGAAGAATGGTTGCTCTGACTCAACAAATAGGAACCAGCCTTTAACATGTTAGTGTTTAATCAAACAACAGAAAGGGAGAAATAAAAATATTAATCTAGCTGAAAAATATGGCTCAACAGTCAGTTAAAATCATGATTGGCACCATCTGTCGCTATGCTGATGCTTGCGGATGAGTGACATTCCAGAGGATTGCTGCATTCAGACACATGCACTGCTGGATTCAGCCCAGAATAGATAAAAGCTCAAGAGATCCTCCAGATTCACTGTAATAGTAATGACCTATGGAGAGTTGTAGGTCTTAGGGCAGAAGGTTTCTCTTTCTTTCTTTCTTTCTTTCTTTCTTTCTTTCTTTCTTTCTTTCTTTCTTGTCAAAATGCAGCATCTTCAGTCTTCACTGCAGATACTGGAGAATTGATGTAAACCATACCCATCACATTCAGTACCAGCTGAAGTTTGCAGACAGCTATCTGGGACAGGCCCATATGGTATCCTTCACAGTAGTCTAGCTTCATGGCCTTTCTCTGTGTTGAAAGAGTGCATTACCTGACCATGTCTTTCAAATCTTCACAGAAAATGTTTCCAGTTCAATGGTTGTTACAAAACTAAAACAAAAAAACTGTTAGCCTACCTAGCACAACCAATGGTCCTGTTCTCTCCACTCTAGCCAATTTTAGCCAGATATGGGCAAGTATTTTACTTTTTATGGGTCACAACAATATGTACCCCAAACACTAGATGATAACCCCTTTTGCAGCAAGTCTGATTCATTCATGTTTCATAGCATGGAAAAAAATAATTATGCCCTTGCATAGTTCTAATAAATAAGATTCCTTTCTTCTGAACTACAGTATTATATACAACTGCACAGGGAGTATGTCATATGGTTTTTCAGCATGCCTGGAATTAAGTGTAAAGCACTCACAATCTTTTAATGCTCCATAGTTGTGGAAGAGGCATAAGAAAATGGTCTGTGGGGATCCTATATTCGTATTTGAAGGATTTTTACTTTCAGGCCTGGTCAGGCTTTATGACTAGTGCAGTTTGGAGAATGCAGCATTCAAGCGCAGCACTTTATAATGATTTCTCCTTATGCTATTTATCTCGCTTTTCCAGTTGCAGTGCATTTATCCTCACACAGGCAGGAGCATGACAGGAGAGGAACGAAGACGTCAAAAGAAATTCTGCCAAACCGGGGAATAAGGATTCTCTCCCCCACCCCCCGACCACCACTTGAATGACATTTTCAAGAAAAAGCATAGAAATATTAGCATTCCAATGCAAATTAGGCTGTTCATAGTTCTCAGTGCAAAACTGGATCAGTTTTTCTGTTCTGGGAAAACCATGAGTAGAAAACTCAGAGAAGAGATGTTCACCACTGTTTTTTTCCTGTGATACTGATCCTTACATTTCCATAATCAAATTCCTTTATAATGCCAAAATAAATGTTTCCCAATTCTATTTTCCATTTAGTGGCTGTTTTTATTTCACTGGCTTTTACTATCAGCAACACATTATTTCAATATGTGTTATCTATTCACAGTGAAAAATAGCCAGGTTTTCATATGCAATGTTTTCTGGCTGGAGGCTACTTGTTATGTTATATCTTTAAGGGATAGGAACACTTCAGACTTACATCTAGCAATATAGGATTGGATCCAAATTAGATTACATGTAGTCCCCAGGTTACAGACAAGTTCCATTCCTCAAAACATCCTTAAGTTGAATGTGTATGTAAGTCGGATAAGCATGAGTAAGCCCAATGTTTGTCTCAGCATATGTATATATTTTACCTTTCTATGCAGATAAAATACTTAAGAAATACTTCCATATTAACTAAAACATTTTAAACACATTAGATCATTGTAATAATGATAATAACATAGTAATAATGAAGTAACTACAGGTACTGAAGAGGGAAAGAAAGAATCTGTATGTACATGCAAACCCTGGATTACAAACATCCAGGCTACAGACAACCCATACTTACAAATCGGCCTTCCGTTTTGGAATGCAGGAGGAGCATCAAGGCAGCCCTTGCCTTCATGCTGCTTCCACCCTCCACTGGATGCCTGGAATCCTCCAACCTCAGTGGCTTATGGTCAACAATATATATTAGAAGACACCATGGGACAAGTTAGTCATGACAAACTTGTTCCATGGATTTCAATAGAGCCTAAGTTCAACTAAGTCTGATCTAACTATTCTATGACATATTGTTAGGAATAGTTGTTGGTTATTTGGCAGTTATAAAGGAGGGTCTATATGGAAGAATGATTCTACCTCACATGAGTACACATGGTAGACTATATTTGCCACATGTCACATGTGAAACAGCCTTCACTGTCATCCCAGTCCTGTTCTGTTCTGTTCTGAACATTTTCATCAAGCATAACTGCAGACCAAAGATTTATTCTGCAAGTATTTGGAGAACAATTTGCAAAGTAAAAGATCTAGATATGAAAACAAAAATCTACCCATGGCTTATAAATGTGTTCAGGGCTGGTACTGGAGTGGGGGGTGGGGGTCAATCAGGGACCCACAAACCAGCAGGCTTCAGCATTGAATTAGGGTTTCACCTATATGTGGGATGATTCCATTGTCTGGTTGTCCTTCCAGGAACAGTTTGATGGTATCTCCCTTTAAAGGTGGGAGCTATTATTAGAGGCAGAGCTCCATACAGAACATAGAAGAGTAGAGTTTAAAGGGGCCAGAAGTGCAGGGCACCAAGTTAAACCACCCCTCTCAGATGGCTATCCAGATGCATCTTGAATGCCTCTAGTGGGGGAGAAGCCACAACCTTCCAGGGTAATTGGTTCCATTATCATACTGTTCTAGCAGTCAGATTTTTTTTCCTGATATCTAGCCAGAATTTGGCTTCCTGTAACTTGAGCCTATTATTCTTTGTCTGGCACTCTGGGTTGATTGAGAAGAGATCTAGTCCTTCTTCATGACAGCCCTGCAAGTACTGTAGACTGCTATCATATCTCTCCTCAGTTTTCTACCCTTCTCAAGGTAGAACATGCCTGGTTCTTTCAATCCCTCCTCATAAGGCTTTGTTTCCAATCCCTGGATCATCCTTGTTGCTCTCCTCTGCACCCTTTCCAGCTTGTCTGCATCTTTCTTACACTGTGGTGCCCAGAACTGGACACAGAACTCAAGATAAGGCCTAACCAGTGCTGAGTAAAGGGGAACTGGTACTTCACAGGATTTGGAAGTGATACTTCTGTCCATTCCAATGCTTTGGGTTTTGGAGTGATTTTCAGGGACCAGTTGTATGCTTTGCTATGGCCTTTCAACTGGTCATCATCTGAGTTGTCCTGTGATCTTCTTACCTATCTAGAATTGTTCACCATTTATATCACAGTGCATTTATAGATGGACCTGCTGGCAATTTCAGTGGTGATTTCTGGGTGCAACACAGTACACAAAACTACAGGTTCCTTCAAATTCAGCAGTGTTTAATATGCTGAAATTGTGCTGGAGAAAGGAGAGGAAAAAAACCTGGGGTTGTGTGGGAAGTGCTTGTCTAGACAGGAAAGATAAATGGTAACACTGGAAATTATGGCAAGGAAATGTGTGGGAGCCGGTCCAGCTCAAGATACTGTGCTGCCTACTCCAGAGAGGCAAACAGGTTCTTCCCAACCCAGGCCTAGAAGCCAAAGTACCAAGGCCTGTCAAGTTATTTGGTACCTGAGACAGAAAATCCTCCAAGTGCCTTCCCTTCCTACCAGTAGAAATGCAGCAGTACATTAAATAAAACTGTGTTGTGCTTTAATGACACTCAAAATGGACTGCCTGACTGGCAAACAGCATTCTTCTAATCATGAATACTGTGTGTTGTGAGAGTTTCCCCCAACTCGTGTGCAAGGGCACACAGCCCTGATTCAGATCTGGACTACCGGCTATGGAAGGGAGTGTTCCACCTAAGTATGTACAACTAAAATGTTCCAAATGTTAAAAAGAAGAAGCAAGTCTCTATTAATTTCAAGGAGCTGATGCAGTAGCTTCAATCTGTCTAGGCTAGCTCTGTGGGAGAAGCAATGGAGAACAGAATGGAATAGAACCGATCCTTCTGGGAATTGCGAGCGCTTTTGTGGTATACATTTTGAAGGATGTTTCCTTCATTCCTCTGCCAATCTTTTCTTTAAATTTCTAAGAAAACAACAGGCCAATGATTGAACAAGTGTATCCTGTCCCTTTCAGGCAAATTGCCCCATCCTTTTCAGGGTAAATTGGAGGCTACTGCTAGATAATTGAAATAATTGTGGGTTTCTCTACTTTAGCAAAAGGTTTCAACGAAATAATAGTCTCCATGTAATATATGCTATATTAGTCAAAACTATTTGGCTTATTGGAATTGTACAATTAAAAAAACAATGCAATATTAGTTTAAAGAATACATGAGACCAATAATCTCTGAAAACAGTAATAGCCAATTAATCATCCTTGATATTTGTCTCCTATTTCTGTGTTTTTTCACACTTGTTTTGTTATACTTGCTCATAGAACTACTGTGCTTATTATGACACAATTTTAAGTGTATCAGTTCAGATTTGTTTCAGACACACTGTCTTTCCTTGGTGTCTTCTCTATTATGGTGACTTTATAAATCTTCACTCCAGGGATACTCTTGACAATGCTAATACATCTTCCCAGATGTAGATTTTGCACACCTTTGATATAAACCTGCTGAGAATCCTAAAAGCTATATCTTTTATCAGGATGTTAACTATGTAATAGTCATTGCTTTGCCAAGAAAAAGATACAATGGGTTATTCATAACTTTCTTTCTATGGAAGGTTTTATTCATTCAATATTCTGTTTTTTTGGCTTCCTGAACTATTATCCACAGATGTAGGTACTTGCTTGTTCTTATTCTAAAGCAAATTGCAATGCCTTTCAACATGCAAAGTGTTCATGACAAATGTTTATGATTTAAAAGTTAATTTTTAAATTGTATATCATATAAAATTATACTTGGTAACTAGCATGAAGCAAACCTCTTGTTCCTGTCCAATGTCAATGACTTTTACATTCTGTTATGTGGTCTTCCACACACCCCATAAGTAGAGAGCTATACTGGGCTCTGCTTGAGACCTAAGCCCATCTCCTATTATGTCTCCACATAAAGCATAATGTTAAATTGCCCCATTGAGCATCTTCCTTGTGAGTTTTCTTTCCAAACACTGTGGTAGAAAGAGAATGCCATAGTACATTCAGTAGGGGAGAGGAGGAAATTTCAGTCTGGGCATGTGGCTAGGCCCGAAGAATCCTTCATGCAACATCAGTTCTCACACAGCTCAGTTTCTTAGGATGGTATTTGAACTGTGGCGTCTTTTAAGTAGTCGTCTTCTTTTATAGATACCTAAAGCTCTTCAGCACCAGGAGAAGATACACAGTGGTACAGTCCTGCTTTAAGCTCTTTAAGATGTTTTTCGTTTCAGGGGCCATCAATTTCTGGATTCTTCAGCACAACTGAAGCCCTACAAAAGCCAGTGGATGTATGCCACAAAATGGAGGATGTGCACACCAATAGCTGTTTTTCTCTTTTGCACTGCAAGAATAACTAGGAAGCTATCCTTTTTACAGCTCGAAGGAATATAATAGATTATTATTCCACTGGAAGCAACATCTTGAAGAGAGACTTGTGGCCTTTATTGTGACCAAACTCTGATCCTTTAACAGTATTTGCTCCCATGCTTGCATTGGTTTCTTCCCTGAAATATAAGGTGTTTTTCATTTCAGGGAAGAAAGTTACAAATGCTGATAATATTTAATAGCATAAAAACAGATCTTATTTTCATCTGAGTAGCCACAGGATAATTCAGATTCCCAGAACCAAGGCTGGAAACAATGCTCTGACCTTAGAGTGGTGAATCTGCACCCTGATCTCCCACCCCCCAAAGCAACCAACCATGGCAATTCTGCAAGGTCAGGAAACTAAAATCTTGCTCCCCAGATCAGACACCAGAGCTCTTATCCACCCTGGAATTCAGAAAATCCTATGGCCATCTAGACACAATCTAGGAACTACAGGATTGCTTTATCTGTTACTGTGGGTCTCCTATAGGACATTCAATACAGTACTAGTATAAGAGTATGCTTACTTATGTGTAAAGTTCTTATGTGCTATATGAATCCATAATCACAGACTTAAGTTTTCAGGTGTATGACTCATATTAAATCTCATTCATTCACATTTATTTTCCCAGAATTAAAAATACTAATCCTTCTTCCCACAAGCCTATTTACAAACCACAGATTCAAAACACTGAGTAAAGCATTTATGCATTTAAAGGATTATTTTTAAATAGTGTTTACCATAATTACTTGATGGGAAACAGAACAAAATACATAATTCACATTGTGTGGTATGACAAACTGTGTGTTTTCTACCAGCATATAGGAAGCACATCTGTAAAATACATCTGTTTGCAGATAGATGTCTGCGGTTTTGGAGCAGCAATTTACCAGGTTGTGAGTTATTCACATTCCCAGTGCTGTAGAAGGAAGGGTTAAAACACATCCTTTCATGCAGAACTATATAGAATCAGCTTATATATAGATCTGGTTCCCTCAAACTTCACACCAAATAGCAGGAAGCCTATGGCTAAAATAGATTTTCTGCTGCTTTACACGTGGTTACTTGAAAGGAGGATCAGCCCCTAGTCTCAATGGTTATCTAAAAATCTAATAGAAAATTGCATAATAGTATGTCTTCCCATCCCAAGACATGGTAAGATAGAACAAAATAGAAGAACAAGATACTAAAGCTTATTTGCATAATTTCTTACCATTTTATGCAAGACCTTGTAAACATTCCACATTCAAACTAGTAAGAACAGGTTTGATAGCAAGTGCAAGCCTTTTTCAGGTATGCTCAAGGGCAGTTCTGTGCTTCTTTTTCTTTTACTTTCCTTTCTTGATTTAGGTTTTGCCATTTCTGCCTGAGAAATTGTTATGCAGGACTTCAGGAGCTGTTGAAAATTTCATGACATTTGTACTTGAAAGACATAGATGGTAGCAGCACAGGTTTCCTAACATACCTTGGATTAAAATCCATTAGTATCACAATAAACATATAATTCATACTGAAGTCTATTTTGGTATGTGGCATGATCCATGACACATTTACATGTTGCAGCCTGCAAAAACTTAATTATTATTTTGTAGCAAAAGTGTTGGTGCACCATCTTTTTGATAAATTGATTTAGGGACTGTGAGAACCCACACATACACCACCCCCCAGCAACTGCAATCTATCCAGAGGGAAAATACTTGAAAAACATAAAGTAGGAGTATTTATTTCAATGTAAAAAAGCAAAAAATCCACAACAAAACCATCATTTCCCTTTCTGTTTGTGATGCATGTAGCTCCAGGGCCCAGCTCTGTCATCATACCTATTTCTACTACAATACTTCATTTGTCTGTACATTTGGAAACAATTAAGTTATTTTGTGTGGTAATATTCCCAGGCTATCCCCAATGAAATCTAAAAGTCTTATTAAGCTTTTGGGAGAATTACAGGGAATAAAGTAAGAATTTAAACTATCATAATGGGAAAAACATATCACACACACACACACACACACACACACACACACACACACACACGTAGGCCTATTACAGAAGAGATAACTGTTTGTTTCATTCTGTTTTATGATGCTTGAATCCCAGAATTGTGTGAGGGATGGGAAATAGGGACCAGTTCACAAGTTGACCAGCTGTTTGGTTATTGTTTTATTTAGCTCTACTCATAGACAATGCAAACAGGTAGAAACATAAACAGGTGATTGTGGCAGAAATGATATTTTGTATGTACAACATGCTTTTACAAACCATACTGATTGTCTTTTTAACTAACGACAGACCATTCAGGCTATCCATTATTCATATGCACATTACAATCTGGGTTGAAAAGACAACCAATTCCATTCTGGAAAGTGGCCATAACTGGTCTTACCCAGCTTACATCAGCCCATTACTAGCTTGCATGTTGAACCCTTTATAAGACCAGGATCAAAAGAATTTTCACAAGGTGACTACAAAGCTGTACTTACAGTAGGGAAAATGTGGTATATGGAACTATAGATCTTTGCTGCATTTTGGCAGAGTATGCTAATCCTGGGCTGGCAATTGTTGGTGCTAATTCAGTATATACAGCAGCTAGTTTAGATGAGGCCCCCAAAGTATTTCCAGACAGCACATAGAGGGAATGCTGTCCCTGTCCCTAGCTTTTTCACTTTCCCATTCTGTTCAATACTTTAGGGTAGGCAGAAAGTAAATCTCCAGGAGTTTTGGCTTCATCTTTCAGAGGCCCTACCAGCAGGGCCAATGGTCAAGGATGCTGGGAGCTGAAGTCTAAGACATCTGGACATCTACTGTCCACACACTCCTGCTGTACACAACCTATGCAGTTAGAAGTTGTAGGATACAGATTTCATGGAATGAGTCCATACATTTAGACCTTTTGAGGTGTAGATTCTCTGTACAGAAGAGCGACAGACAAGTAGAAATTGGGAGTGATGACAGAAGGCAATATTCTGACATGTATACACCCCTTTCAAGTATCTTCTGGTTGTCTGAAAAGATGTTTAGTTTGAGGCCTGTTGTGTAACAAAAATAATATTGTGGATCTCTGAGAAAAGTTATTTCATTTTCAATATTGTTCATGCTTCCATGGGTGATTAATGAACTAACAATTTGCATCATTAGCAATCTGATTAGGCATGATGTCTTGAGCACTGTAACCTCACCTAATTGGGCAAAATATTCAAATGTTTTTTGCCCTGGTCTAAAAGTATCTAACAACATTAAGTCCTGAAGCAGACTATTGTGAGATCTTTGTTAATCAAGCAGATTTTGCAATGTATATTGCTGAGAGCTGAAGTATGTTGTACGTGCAGTCAAAAAGCAACTGAGTTACACTGAGATTCAGTTAAACCCCCTTCTTAGTCTAGCAGTGAAAGTTATCTAACACAGTTGAGCCCTGTATAGCCTCTTTTTCAAATGTGAAACATAAATAGAAGGCAGAATGGAGGTGCTGAATTTTCAGAACTTGATGGGAAATATGTTTTAAGTGCTCAGACTCTTACTCAGCAAAGTAAACATCTAACAGATGTAACTCAGTCTTTCCAGGTGGTCTAAAGTCTAGCAATTAGCCAAAAAAGCACCCTCTTTTTCCCTTTTGATATAAAGCTGACACTCAGAAATGGCATAAACTACATACAGATGTGACCTCATGCACAAGTAAAGGTGTGTTTGCTTAGATTTAGATAAGAGGCCACCAGTGCAGTTCTGGATCCTTTGCTGCTGTTAGTTTAGAAAACATTGCGTAGCTGAGGCTGGCCTTATCTTGTGTTCTTGTGTAAGCACCCACAGCTCCCATATGGATTCATGAAAAACCAGGGGAAGGTTTAATCCACCTCTTCTGGAGCACAGTGGCTCCAGTCTATGGTCTCAAGCATGTTTACCCAAGAGTTTAAAAGATAGGACCAGCCTCAGCTACATAGGATAGTCATGAAGTTTGGCCTTGGGTTAGGATGAAAGCAAGTAATTGAACCAAGACTGCCTTTAGGACAAAATGGAAATTTGAACCTGGATCTCCAAAGTTACAAAACAACAAACTTGGCTGCTACACTATTAATTAAATTAATTTAATTAAAACATTTATATGCCATCCTTTGCAGCAGCCTCAAGACAGCTTAAAAAAATAAAAAATACCAATATAAATAACAGTATAATATTATAAATAGCATTAAAAACATTCTACAATAAAACAAATTAACCACAATATATCCTCTCCTAATTAAAGAAAAGAAAATGAAGACATGACTGTATACAATTAATGATATTATTTAAAAAATTAGTTATTAAATTGATAAAATTTATTTAATTTATTTAAAATTAAATAAAAAGGTCAGAAAAAGTAGAGAGTCAGAGCCAGGTGGCGAGCATGTTCCATAGTCTGGGTGCCACCGCAGAAAAGGCCCTCCTCCACATGGATACCCTCCATACCTCCCTCAAAGAGGGTTCCCGGAGCAAGGCCTCCCCTGCCGATCCTAAGGGGCATGAGGGCATATAGGGGTAAAGAAGTTCCTTCAGGTATTCTGGACCCAAGCCATTTAAGGCTTTATAGGTAAGTATCAGCACCTTGAATTGGGCCCAGACTTCAATTGGGAGCCAGTGAAGCTGGTAGAGGATTGGCGTTATGTGAGAATAACAGCCAGTCCCCATCACTATGCTGGAATATAAGGTGCTGTCATTACCAGAAACTTTTTAATGTATTTCTGTGTTGTAAATCCAAAACTTCATTTTAGAACATGTTATTTCTCAAGATCAAAACACTTGCTTTTATCAACTATTGGAATTTACTTCTTTCATTCAGTTTATACAACATGCTTTGCCCGAAGCAGGTTGTGCAGTTGACTCTGCCAGTTACCTTACTGATCCTTTCATGCCATTATCAGCCCAAGACGTATGATTCACAGGTATTTAAAAACATAGAAAGTAGAAAAACATAAACCCAGTCATGCCTTGCATTTAGCATCATAGTCCTGGATCAAGACAAATGTGTCATTCATACCCTGTGAAGCCCAAAGTACCAGTGTTTTTTTCTTTAAAATAAAATTTGCAGTTCCTAATTCAGGCAAGGACTGTGAACAAAGTTATTTTGCTGTTGTAGGTGGAAATTTCAGGATAAATCCAGTATGTGCTCTTCTAGTGAATGTTGCCAGATCCTCCAAAAGACTCCGGGCCAGCACATTATGTTAAAGGCACGATCCCATGGTCTCCCAGTCAAGCCCCACTCCAAGATCCTACAGTCCTGGCACCAGGAGTCCAATGGCCAAGCTTCTGCCCCCTCCCTCTCCCCTCCAGAGCCAGCAAGGAAAGAACTGTGCTGGCCACCTCCCCTGAAGCCACAAATGCACCTTAGAAGGGATTAAAACAGGGAAGAGGAGCAGGATGCAGCTGAGGACCTTTGCTGATTCCTGTCAGCATCCCATCCTCGGCTGTTCCCCAATGCTTTATGTGGAGGGCCACAGTGTGAAGCAGTGTTGTGGATGCATGTTCTGGCAAGATTCCCAGGCACACACGCGAAGCTGACCATTTTGGCTGGACTGACAGCTCAGATTCTGAGAATGAACTGTATGAAGGGGAGCTGGTCGATCCCAGCAGGACAGCTCGGGCTCTGATAACGAGATGGTTGTTGAAATGGACTCAACTCCAGCTGCAGTCTAAGGCCCTAGGTGCCTTCCTGTGCTTGCTAGGGAAGATATTAGTTCAAGGGCAGCCAAGGGGCCCAGTCAACCACCTGTGGGAACGAAGAAGAGCAACAACATCTGGGATGGGGGGAGATTTAGAGATAGGGAGTCTATCAGATGGAGAACTCCAGCCTCCTGATGAGGTAGACCCAATAGTCCATCACCACAGTTGCAGGGTGGCCCTACTGGGGTGTCAGAAGGAGGAACACAGGGGTGCCCATTTCCACAGCATTCCTCCCACCTGAGGCAGGCACAGAAGGATTTATAAGCAAAACTTTGGGTGAAAGGAGCCAGAGAGGGTTCAACATTTTGCTTTGTGTATGTTCAGAGACTTACAAGTAAAATAAACACATTTGGCAAGAAGTGCTGGTGAGTCTGTTACTGCTGGGAGGGACTAGTTAGTTCACAACACATAGTGGTAGCAGAGATTACTGCAACCATACCTTGTTCAGAGCATAGGATATGCATGCATAAGGTGCCAAGTTTGGAGGCTGGGATGGTAGCATTGTGTCCTAAGTGAGTGAAAGTAATTAAGGGCAGAATCCTATACATACTTAGACCAAGAAAAGGCCTACAATTCTCAGCATGCCCCAGTCAGGCTTTTCTGGGTCCAAACATGCATAGGAGTGTGCTTAAACAGGCTTAGTTATATAGCTTCAATAGGGGTATATGAGCAGAATTGGTATCATGGGGAAGCTGTGATGAGAATTGCCCTGGAAATTGTTACTCCAGAAAGGAAAGCTCCTATTGCCACCAATGGGAAATTCCCCATTGCACTTCATATCATAGCAGGAACTGTCTTTGTCAGAGCTGAGTGGCAGGGGGAAGGTTAAGGCCTTTCCTCCTTATATAATGCTCCCAGTCATTTCACACATATTGTTGTTCTGTGCTGTCAAGTCATCTTTGACCTGTGGTGACTCTATGAATGAAAGCTCTCCAAAATGTCCTATCCATAACAGCTCCACTCAGCTCTTCCAAGTTCAAGGCTGTGGCATGGCAAATATTTAAGTTCGTTAAAGCTTATTCTGTGTTTTCATCCCTCTGACATCATGTTTCATTTGACCATCAATCATTTGCTGTTACAAGCAATTTCATCTGAGAGTCCAGGGAACAAGCATGTTTAATACCTCTTGTAGGGTATGTGCTATATGTCAGGTTACTATTAGATGGCTTGTACTCAGAGGATAAATGCATCCATATTTACTAAAGGTGAAACCACGATGTGTTCATTGCCACCAGGTATTAAAATTAACCCAAAGTTTACTTCATGATGGATAGCTAAGTTTTTGTATAAGGATATTTATCTCATGTTACCGTTTTAATAGCAATGGGTTGAATTCAAATATAGATGCATGAAACTGGGGTGGAAGAAGCAGATCTTCCCCAACTCCAAGAGAATGATCACATGCAGAAGCTTCTTAGTAACTTGCTCAATTACAACTCTGTTCTCCACATGGTCTGTTAGGACCTGGAGGACTTTTTGGGTTTTAAAGTAACACAGACTATATTAGCAAAAGGGGTTATTGTAATCACAACCAAACCACTGGTTTTGCATACTAGCATGCAGGTGCTGCATAGCACCCATTAAGGTCCAGTTGAGTGGGCATTGTTGGAAGAGACACAGCAATACAAGACTTTCCTCAAGACAGGCCAGGAAAGAAGGTGAGATCTTACCTACAGTGTATGATTCACTGAAAGCAGGAGGAAGCAGGTATGATTAGTTGGGCATGCAAAATAGTCTCTGACATTTCCATCAAACTAGTTTTTCCCTAGTGACAGTGCAAGTAATGTTAATCAAATATCACAAACCCCTTCGACACACATGCACACTCCTACAACAATCCCTCTAAGCTGTTTCAGCTGTGTCTCATAAATAAGTTATAGTGTTGTAGCATACTGAAACATCAGTACAAAACCATTTTGTTCAATATTTTGTTTAAAACGTTTAAGACAATACCACCAATAGCAATTTTCTACCAGAATTGTATCCTAATTACGGAGGTCTACAGTAAGCTCTTATGTCTTATTGTAGACATAAGACATAAGATGGAGTACACCATAAGATGGAGTACACCATAAGATGAAGTACATCATATTTCAAGACTTCAGTGAAGGGTTATCACACTCTTTAAAAACAGTTATCTCATTCATGACAAATGTCTATGAATTACAAAGCCTAAGTGTGAAATACTGTAAAGTTGACATGACAGCTTTTTATTCTGATCACTGAAGGACATTGTAGGTGAACTTGGTGAGCAAGAATTCATGGATCAGCTGAAAGATGTTTGATCCAGGAACACAGCTAGGCCAAATTAACCCTATGAACATCCTGGGTTGGGACACTAGGAAAAAAGCTGAGTTTAAAGTTGAGACAAATTATGGAATGGCTTCCCTAAAGAGGTCCACCATGTCCAATCTTTGTTAACCTTTTGAAGGTAAATTAAAGCCCACCTGTTCTTCTAGGCATTTAAGGTTCTCTGCAGAGATGTGAGATTTTAGTAGTAGTGTGAATGATTTTTCAAAGTTTTTCTTAGTAGTTTTATTGAACTGTTTTTCTTAACAGATTTGTCTCTCTTAAACAATAATAAAATCATTAAATCATTATCTGGAAGAGAAATGGAATCATGAAGCCAGATTTGGTGCCACAATATATATTCCATCTAAAATGTTAGCCTTTCTGCCATAATTACCAGCATAGATATTACCAAGAAAAAACTATGTAATTACTGTTACAATGTTTCATTAACACGCAAATAATATATCTGCAGGTCATTCAATTCACATGCATATTTTATTAAACTGCATAAAATAATGTTCATATATCTGACCCTCATCTCCCTGTGTGCTTTGAAGATAGAAAGCCAGTGGTATAGCCTATAAGTTTAAAGAAATTTAGAAAGAATTGTAGAGTTAAAAGGTACTTTTGATGTTTGTTCTTTCTTTTCTATCACAAGGGCATTCAGCACAGCAAAGGCAAGTAAGTAGAAGACATTAAGCCTGAAGAAATTTCCATGGCAATCATGTTCATTTAACCCTTTCCAGTCCTTTAACATAAAGGGCTGCTATTTGTTTATTAAGGTCATAAAGGCATTGATATGAATTTCCCATTTTGTGGCCACTATATTCATGAGGATTAGATCATGTACTGAAAATAGGCACTTGTTAACTAGATAGAGACAGATGTGTGCTGTTCCCTTCGCCAGTCTTTGCTAGTATGCATCTCTGATCAAAGGAGAAAGCAATCAGCCCTGTTAAGTCTCTCAAGTTTTTTTGTTCAGTCTTTTCATAATTCACTTCCTTGCTCCTAAAGATTCAGGCAACAAATGTCTAAGACATGGCCACAGAAATAGAAGACAGGTGGCTCAATGCTTGTTGGAGGAGCTTGGATCATCAGTATAACCTTGATACCATTTGACCAGGCTGTAAATCCAATGCTTCTAAAACCTTACCCACAGAAGTAATGGGGACCACTTTTTCGTATTCTAGAGAACAATTCCAAGATCAAGTCAGTGATGAAATAGGAGGAAAATGCATTCCAGTAAACAGTATGATGTAATTTGCATGTAAATTGTATATTTATACTTATAAAAAGTTATACAGTGAAAAGAAACAAGGTAGATATTCTAATATCACCAGCCTACAAATACTTAGGATTCAGTTGCATTTCCTCTGAATCTTAAGGACTGCAGTATAACAGTATAACCCTCTGCATAGCTACTCCGAAGCAAATACTCTTTGTTGCACATGGGTAGGTATTTACCAAACTCCAGATCTGACTTTCAAGATTTTAGCTCTGTGTTTTTAAATTTCTTGGATTTTATATGTAAGAAAGAAACCCTGAAAGATCCTTATCCAGTCTTTCCACTGATGTCCTACCACCAGCAAGCAACGACATTTTATTTAAACAGGGCTTTGGCATCCTTTGCTGGCTATTGTGGTCACAACAAATATCACCATTAGTTCAATTGTTCTATTGAGATTATGGATTTTATTGAAAACTTACCAACCTCTTTTTCTCTTTTAAAAAATTCTTCTGTGTTTGTACTGTACACTGTACTTTGTATCTGCTACACTGATCTATTGTGCAAAGCTATCCATGTCTACTCAGAAGTCAAACCCACTGAATTCTAAGACTGTAGCAGCCCTAATCATTTTAAAGTTAAAAATTGCACCTTCTTGCCTGCACCCTCTGATTGAAATGGAAGAAAGGTGCCTTTCATTAGATCTCAGCAGAGAGATTTCCAGGCTTGCAGAGGATTCCAATTGTAGCAGAATTTATTACCCCTATACAAGAATAGTGCAAGAATTGTGCATGGTATCTACTAAATATTTAATTATTTTTAATTGTGGAGTTATTTTCCGACAGATATTTTCTGTGGGGCTCTCACATCCCCTGAAAATCATTTTAGGAATTGATAGGCAAATATATTTTCTAAATAGTGGATCACCCACAGTCCCAAAATACCCATGAGTTCTGGGTAGTTTGTTAACCATGCCAGCTATCTACTCTTGCTGGGTTCAGTTGACACTACAACCTATAAGCAGACTTTGGGTAATGGGGAAAATGTGCATGGCTGAATATGATTTTGTGCTGGGGCAGTGTATCTTCTTATGATACCCCATGTATAAAAGGGATATATAGACGGGGATAAGGACAACACTGATTTTAAAAAAAATATTCAAGCAGAAAGAATTGGGAAAAGGTAAAACACAGGTGGGTAATGATGGAAATCAGATGCAAAAGAGATAATCAAGGCCCTTGTTTCAGTAAGTATCCATCGAGAGTAGGGTGGTGGGGCAGATGTCTTCCTAGAGAATTGGGGATCCAGCTCTAAAGGGCTGCCCCCTAACTCTGTCTCTGATCATGCCACCTACCCAGTAACCTTTCTGTTCCCTTGAGTCTACTTCTGACTCTTTGGATCTGACCCTCAAGATCATAGCTTATTAGGGGCACAATAATAGTTTGACATATGCAACATGCCATTAAAATTAACTGAGCCAATGACATTTTTAATCATATGCATGCTTAGACAGAGAAGAGGCCTTCCAATCCTGTGGCTTATATGCTAATTATTCTGTTTATTCGGTTTGTGGAGCATATGAGGGATATTTGACTCTTTATACACCTAATTTTGTATTTTGATAAACTATTCACATACCTATTTTTATTAAGAGACTGCTAACCACCATTTTGAAAAGCTGAAAGAAGCCTCAGGACATATCCCTACAAAAGGAAATGCACTGCAGGCAGCCAGAAAACAGAGGCCTCTCCAGTCACAACTTCCCCACACACTCCCTTTTGGCATTTTCTTGTCCACATCATAAAAGCAAATGTGCAGCTGTTCTGTTCTTTTCCCCCATCAACAGATATGTGTGTGTTAAGCAAAAACTTGGGGAACTGCTGAAAAAAAATTACAGATGGAGTTTACAAAAGGAAGGCAATGTTGTCTGGATTATCCATGAAATGGGAGTAAATGAGCCACAGTGATTCTTCAGTAAATCTCCATCAAGCAAAACCCCAAGCCTACTAAATTTTCTCAGCTCTGTATCTGGGTCTTCTGCTAAGGAAAACTGTTCATTCATTCTTTGAACTTTGTGGAAAGAGTGCTTAAGTACTTGGAGCAGTAGAATCCGGGAGCTGATTGTTCAAATAATCCTGTGCCCCTGCAAAATAATGTCAGGCAGCAGAATTGCACTCAAAATTGATTTAAGAGTGAGTAAGCGGCCACTGAGAATGAACTTGCTGTGTGCATCCACTGCATAATCCAGTTTACCATTCTAACATTCAAGGAAAGCACATATAATCAATATCCCAAAACGATAGCCTCATAGTTTTCAGGATCAATTAGTCAAGTTCCTACTAAAATATTAAAAGCAAAACAAAATCCTTACCATTAAATAAATTTACTGGCCCAGTGAGTACAACAGACCTTTCACTATCAGTACTGTACTCAGTGAAAGTTAACATCTGTGGCTTTATAATGATTTGAATTTTAATGAACAAGATGAATTAAATCTTCCAGCTTAGCTGCTCATTTTCTGAAGCAGATTGAGTTTGCAGAAGATAAGAGTGAGATTGTGCTTGTTCAACAGCTTGGTGATATTTGAAGAAGGAGGGTAAAAGAAAGGTTTTGATGGAATTTAAAACAATTCTACAACTTAAAAAAGATAGCTGTAATTCCTGGATATGAGTTGCAGACTTAATGAGTTTTATTTGTGAAACATAACTTTAATACACACACACTCTGAATGCCAAGGCTAAATTAAATGACTAAATTCACATTCCCAAAATCAGCTCCAGAGAAGCTAAGCATAGGACTAACTATGCTCTAGGGCAGACTATCCCAGTCCTCCAGATATATTGAACTACAAATCACATCATTCCAGTTAGTGTGGCCATCCTCAAAGACACAATAACTTTTCAGCCATCTATCAGTGGGATCAGCATGGTTAACAGGGAAATGCTGGGAGTTGTGGGACTTTTTTCTGTCTAAACATGCATTAGATTGTGCCCTTAATGATTTACCAATACATTTCCTGGAAATAGGAAATATTTGCCCTAGATTCTATACTTCTGGATTTCACAAAAAGTCAAATTCATAAAATCTGGAGCTCCACCTTCTGCCTTCGGCTGTTCTAGGGCATGAAGAACAACCAGACACAAGGTCCCTGCTGTTATTTCTGTGGGACAATTTACAGTCATTCAAACCCTGGTCCATCCTTTGGTTGTATGCTGAGACTTCCATGTGGCAACAGAAATTGTTAAGGTTGGAAGAAAGACGACTTAAATAATACACAGAGGGATGTGGGAAGTCTATGCAACTGAAGATTGGATGGAGAGTCAGGGCTTTTGCGAGACTTGAAAAAGTGCACAGGGCATTTGTACAAATGCAAACTGTTTGCTAATCTAGCCCAGTATGATGTACCAGGATTGGCAGTAGCTCTCCAGGGTCACACTCTGATGGCTTTTGCTTTGGTAGGTTCATACATCATAGCAACCCACCTTGCAAATAAATTACCCAGGGTGAGTTGCTCATGAAACAACCCATGATGCGCTTGATACATGATTGTTCCCTCACTCCTTCCCCCTCAGTCCTCCCATAGGTATTCCAGGGGACCCTGCAAGACGCTCAGCCCTTTTGCATTTGCTCTTTTTTTTGGGGGGGGGGGGCTCTTTTATTTTTCTTTTATTGGTCTTCATGATTTCTGGCATCTTGGAGGGGCTGTCATGGATTTGTCATTTATTTTCACAATAAATGTGCACAAATGCTTTCAAACTTTTTAATTAATTATTTTAGTTGGCTTGTATGAATCCAAAATAGAAAGATGCACTTGATTGATGTCCTGGGTGTGGAGATGGGATCCCCCGGGAAACCCATGGGGGAATGAGTGAGAAGCAACTGGGGACAGCTGATGAGGAACCTGCAAGTCTATCAGATACACCATGGGATGTTTCACAAAGCAGCAGTCACCCACCATTGCCCTTGATCCAGAAATTTTGCCAGTTTTATTTTTCATATTGCTTTCTTTGGCTACTGTCAAAGGGGGATGTGTCAAAAAAAAGCCAAAGCCATGAGTGATATTTGCATACAATTGGTGGTGACTGGAAGGTGAGTGGCAGCATAACAAGTCTCCCCCCCCCACTCAATCTTTCTCCTTTTTAAACCTGTCTGTTTTCAGTTTCCTTGCATTTTCCTTTTTTTCCAAGATTCTACATGCTCAGAAAGTGGAAAAATGTGAAATACTCCCTTTAAAGGAACACAGAGGTTTGATGGATAGCTGCCAAAGATCTGGTTCTCCCATGTAATCCTTCTAAGCAGAAATATCAGTGATTGAGCCTGGGACATTCTACATGCAAAGCATGTGTTCCATCACTGAGCCAAAGCCCCCCTTCCAACTCTGGGAAGGCTGTGTTTGGAATGTGCTTGGCAATTATTTGGAACCATCTTCTATCCTGCAGGTACCACTCATTTGCCTATACTAACATGAGTTTGAAGAATACATATTGGCCCAAATGGGGTTGGTATGTTGGATTAGTCGTTAACTTATTTTTGTTAAGTGAAATTTCTATTTGAGCTGTGTGTCCTGCATATGCTATTTAGGTGACTACATTAGAGAGCATAGTTCTCTCTTTTAAGGTAACCTCTGTGCAGCCCAAGTCTTGCTATTTCTGATATATCTGTTTAACCTAGAACAGAGGTCTTGAAGTTGCTATTAGCACTTGGACTGCAGATTAAACAAGCCACTAAATTAAATTCATAGTGTCCAGCTGATCTTCCCTATTTTTTACTTTGAATTATTCATGTGAGTTCCAATCTAGATCAGGACCATCACACAGATGATTTAAACCTTCCCACCCAGTCACTTTTTCTAGCAAATCTCTCTTTGCAAGGGTTAAAAGGGGAGAAGAAAGGACTCCACTGATGCTCACAAGTGGCTGGGTGGGAAGGCTTAAAACTCTCTTATTTGTCTGTAGTCATAACAGTCTGGATTGGGACCCTGTGTGCTTACTTTAAGGTAAAGAAAAAAGTGAGGATCTGCGTGCTACTTAAGAAAGTGCCTTAGTTTAACTGACACTCCAGTCACCTGGCACTCAGTCTTCCTCTCTACTTCAAATTTCATTACAGTAATTATAGTAATTATTTCTCATTTTGTATCTATAAATAAAAATTATCTTTTGGTAATGCATTAATAGCAACCCCAAGTCAAACTCATTTACAGCATACACAGATTCCCCAACAAAGGATTTTCTCCTAATCCTGCTGACTCAAAAATATAGTTGAGAAAACTTAAGTTTCTGCCAGCTTTCCTTCCTCCCTTTTTGTTTTTGTTTAGTCTTTGATCCTTCTGGCTGCTCTCTAAATTTCATATGAAATGCACTGAATTTTTGTTTCTTTATTTGTTTGTTCTTTGAAGGAATTGGTGCTACACAGGAGCAACTTGCCAGTAATATCAAGCAAGAAAATAAGAGAGAGAGAAAAAATGGTAATATTGGCATGTCTACAAATTAATTCATTGTATGCATGGCATGCATTTCAACCAAAATATTCACTTACATTATTGAAAACATAACAGAGAATTGATTCTAAATTTTTTCAATGATTTATTGTTGATCTTTATAAAGGGTCGCTCTTCCCCTGCTGTGAGCTTTTCTCCCATCTTCACTGAAAAACACATACATAAAACATACCTGGATGGCACCAAACTGGGAAAGATACCTCAGTGGCACCAAACTGTCTACACTCACTGACAGCCAGCTCCGGGGTTTCAGACAGCATTCCCACCTGGAGATCTCATGACTGGTAAAGCATGTGTTCTACTTCTGAGGCCCAAGCAAGCCCCCCACCCCACCCCACCCCAGTTTACCTCATATGTTAATAGAGTTCTTGCATTCTTCCACATGCAAGAATATTCTCAAATTCACTGGAAAAAGATTTCACATATTTAACATATGGAAGATGCTGTGCTATCTTAGTTGGGCTTACTGTTGTGCTAAGTGGCAAGCTAAAACCTTGACTCCACCTGCATAAAGATAGCCAGGTTCTCAAGAATCCAATATCTTGGTAATATCCTTATACATAGATACCCATGTTTGCTTCTTCAGTGGCCTCTTATTCTGTGTTTCAACATACACCTGAGAGTCTCACGAGCTTCACGATTGGCATTCCAAGGTGAACACGAGGCTGGTATTGTAAGAGGGAAACCCAGACGTTCCAGCACATAACTGCAAACAGACCTGTTCCATGTCTATACTGTGCCACTTTGTGGGCTTACTTCACAACTCCTCATATTCATAGTTGTTACATTCCCAAATATATGGGCACAGAAACACTCCAGTTATGTCTTTGAACAAACATAGGGCACCGGTATTCATGTGCTTTCAACCAACTATATGTGAAATTCAGTTAGTAACACTATAGAGCAGTGATGAAGAATCTTTTAGAGACCAAGTGCCCAAACTGCAACTCAAAACCCACTTATTTATTGCAAAGTGCCAACACTACACTAAAACCTGAAAACTGAGGTTTTGGTTTAGAAAAAACACCTCACAGCCAGGCCAAGCAAATATATATATATATATATATATATATATATATATATATATATATCTTTGGCAGCGCCCTGACCAGCCATACGAAAGCTCAGATGAGTCGCAGCTAATGAGTCGTGGCTTGTGATGTCATCACCTAGCGCCACAACTCCTTTCTGAGCATGCGCATGGCCCCTATGTGTGCTGTTACCTGATGTTCAGCTGCTGGCGCGGACTTAGCTCGCATGTCAACAGAGAGGGCTCTGTATGCCCACTGTGGAACACATGCCATAGGTTCATCACCACTGCCCTAACACTACCCTGGTGCACTCCCCTAACCCTAATACAGTGGAACCTTTGCTCACAAACTTGATCCGTTCCAGGACTTTTGACCCAAATTGGTTGTGAGTCCAGTAAAATTTCCCCATAAGGTTCAATGTAAATAAGGTTAATCTGTTCAGTAACTATTTTTTTTAATCAGAAAAATGTGAAGCAAAGTGACAAAGAACAACAAAGATCGCGGCCTTTTCCCCCCTGCCCTGAGCATGGCCATCTCCCCACCCTCCCAGCATGACCGCAATTGCACCCATCATGCAGAGAGAGAGGGCTCTGCATGCCCACTGTGGCATGCAGAGGTTCACCACCTCTGGCCTAACCCTACCCTGGTGCACTCCCCTAACCCTAATACAGGGCTAAAGTTCCATTGCAAATAGGACGATTTGGAAAAAGCCTTCCTTGAGTAGCTTTTTCCGCACAGCTCATCATTTCTGCCCATTCTAAACACATTCCAACCATCAAAACCATGCCAGGACACCTCATTTCTCTAACCCTAACCCTACCCTGGTGCACACCCCTAACCCTAATACAGGGCAAAAGTACCATTGAAAAGAGAGGGATTTTGAAAAAGCCTTCCTTGAGTAGCTTTTCTGCATAGCTCAACATTTCTGCCCATTCTAAACACATTCCAACCATCAAAATTATACCAGGACACCCCTTTTTCTAACCCTAGAGGAACTATTGAGCTGGGACTCTTTGGAATTTTCTGCGGTTGTGTTTTGTTTTTGAAGTGTTATAAATAATTCTCAGGGGGAAAATGGAAAGTTACCATGGTTTTTTCCATTTTATTTTACCTTCTCAAATTAAATTCAACCTTTTCATTGGTCAGTGCAACTCCTTTATCTCAAATGTAAACTGGAATAGTATAGATTTGTTGGCATATGCTTATTTATATCTATTTATTTATGGCCCCAAGTAATTCCTCAAATAGTAAGTGCACTTGAATGTGAACTATAAAACACTATGATATGTTAAATATCAAAACATGACAACTATCAAATATAGTCAAATAATGAAAATAATTTTCACTTGTTCTCAAATATAAATTATTAGATATTCAGGAAATATCTAGAAAATATTTCTCCTGTGCATTGAGAATTTTCAAGAGAAATGCTGGGAATTTCAACTCTAGTTATAATGAAATAATTTCACTGTTCAGTTTCCTACAGTTTTCCAATACAGGACATCTGAGCATATATAGTTCTGCTAATAATACTTTCCCTCTAAATATCAATCATCCTCCTTCATGGATCACTGCCTTGTCGTGGTGAAGGGGCTTGTGTAGCTCAATGAAGCTATGAGCTATGCTGTGCAGGGTCACCCAAGACAGACAGGTCATAGCAGAGAGCTCTGACAAAACGTGATCCACTGGAGAAGGAAATGGCAACCCACTCCAGTATCTTTGCCATGAAAACCCCATGGACAGTACCAAAAGGCAAAAAGATATGACGCCGGAAGATGAGCCCCGCAGGTCGGAAGGTGTCCAATATGCTACTGGGGAAGAGCAGAGGGCTAGTACTAGTACCGCCAGAAAGAATGAAGCGACTGGGTCAAAGCCGAAAGGACACTCAGTTGCTGATATATCTGGTGGTGAAAGGAGAGTCCGATGCTGCAAAGATCTATATTCCATAGGAACCTGGAATGTAAGATCCATGAATCAAGGCAAGCTGGATGTGGTCCAACAAGAGATGACAAGACTGAACATCGACATCTTAGGAATCAGTGAACTAAAATGGACAGGAATGGGTGACTTTAATTCAGATGACCATCAGGTATACTACTGCGGGCAAGAATCCCTCAGAAAAAATGGAGTAGCCTTCATAATCAATCAAAGAGTAGGAAAAGCAGTACTGGATACAATCTCCAAAATGACAGAATGATCTCAGTTCGAATCCAAGGCAAACCATTCAAGATCACAATAGTCCAAGACTATGCCCCAACCACTGGTGCTGAAGAGGCTGATCAGTTCTATGAAGGCCTACAACAGCTTCTAGAATTAACTCCAAAAAATGATGTTCTTATCATCATAGGGGATTGGAATGCTAAAGTAGGAAGCCAAAAGATAACCGAAATAACAGGAAAGTTTGGCCTTGGAGTACAAAATGAAGCAGGGCACAGGCTGGTAGAATTTTGTCAAGAGAATACGATGGTCATAGCAAACACTCTTTTCCAACAACCCAAGAGACGACTCTACACATGGACATCACCAGACGGTCAACACAGAAATCAGATTGACTATGTGCTCTGCAGTCGAAGATGGAGAAGCTCTATACAGTCAGTAAAAACTAGACCAGGGGCTGACTGTGGCTCAGATCATGAGCTACTGGTTGCAAAATTTAGGCTTAAGTTGAAGAAAGTAGGAAAAAGCACTAGGCCACTAAGGTATGACCTAAATCATATCCCTGATGAATATACAGTAGAGGTGACAAATAGATTTAAGGAATTAGATCTGATAGACAGAGTGTCTGAAGAACTATGGACGGAGGTTCGCAACATTGTACAAGAGGCAGCAACTAAAACCATCCCAAAGAAAAAGAAATGCAAGAAAGCAAAATGGCTGTCTGAGGAAGCTTTACAAATGGCTGAGGAAAGAAGGGAAGCGAAAGGCAAGGGAGAAAGAGAAAGATACAAACAATAGAATGCAGAATTCCAGAGAATAGCTAGAAGAGATAAGAATGCCTTCTTAAATGAACAGTGCAAAGAAATAGAAGAAAACAATAGAATAGGGAGGACCAGAGATCTCTTCAAGAAAATTGGAGATATGAAGGGAACGTTTCATGCAACGATGGGCATGATAAAGGACCAAAATTGCAGGGACCTAACAGAGGCAGAAGAGATTAAGAAGAGGTGGCAAGATTATTTATTTATTTATTTATTTATTTATTAAAACATTTTTATGCCGCCCCATTCGCCGAAGCCTCGGGGCGGCTTACAACATAGAATTATGTTTACATAGATTACACAGAAGAACTATGCAAGAAAGAGCTTAACGTCCCTGACAACCACGATGGGGTGGTCACTGACCTCGAGCCAGACATTCTGGAATGTGAAGTCAAATGGGCCTTAGGAAGTCTGAGCAACAACAAAGCTAGTAGAGGCGACAGTATTCCAGTTCAGCTATTCAAAATCCTAAAAGACGATGCAGTAAAGTGCTACACACAATATGCCAGTAAATTTGGAAAACTCAACAGTGGCCACAGAATTGGAAAAGGTCAGTTTACATTCCAATCCCAAAGAAGGGCAATGCCAAAGAATGTTCAAACTTCCCTGGAGTACGACTGCCTGGCGATAGTGACACATGCGCTGGTGACTTCCCGTCTTGACTTCTGTAATGCGCTTTACGTGGGGCTACCCTTGAAGACGGTCTGGATACTTCAATTGGTTCAAAATAGAGCTGCCAGGCGGCTGCTGATGGGGACTGGGCGTTATGTTCACATGACTCCAGTCCTCCGTCAGCTTCACTGGCTTCCCATTGAAGTCCGGGCCCAATTCAAGGTGTTGGTGATGACCTATAAAGCCCTAAACGGCTTGGGTCCTGGTTACCTGAAGGAGCACTTACATCCATATATGCCTGCCCGCCCCTTGAGATCTGCAGGAGAGGCCCTTCTCCAGGAACCCTCCGTGAAAGAAATTAGGAGGGTAGGTGCTCGGAGGAGGGCTTTCTCTGCAGTGGCGCCCAATCTATGGAATGTGCTCCCCAGAGAGGTCCGTCTGGTGCCGTCGTTATTTGTTTTTCGGCGCCGGGCAAAGACCTTTTTATTTAAGCGTCATTTTAATTGTTAACAGTATTTGCTATTTTATCTGGCCAGGGTGACTTCTTTTATATTGTTATTTATTTTATATTATTTTTATATTGTTATCTTTTGTATTTTACTTTGTCTTGTGAGCCGCCCCGAGGCTTCAGCAAATGGGGCGGCATAGAAATGTTTTAATAAATAAATAAATAATTTCACATGCTAGCAAAGTTATGCTCAAAATTCTACAAGCTAGGCTCCAGCAGTATGTGGACCAAGAACTACCAGAAGTACAGGCAGGATTTTGAAGAGGCAGAGGAACTAGAGATCAAATAGCCAACATAACGCTGGATCATGGAGAAAGCTAGGGAGTTCCAGAAAAACATCTACTTCTGCTTCATTGACTATGCTAAAGCCTTTGATTGTGTGGAACACAACAAATTGTGGCAAGTTCTTAAAGAGATGGGAGTACCAGACCATCTTATTTGTCTCTTGAGAAACCTATATGCGTATCAAGAAGCAACAGTGAGAACTGGGCACGGAACCACTGATTGGTTC
>NW_025335440.1:28262115-28373639 GCF_004798865.1 Varanus komodoensis
GGAGATGGTGGAAGACAGGAAGGCCTGGAGGAATGTTGTCCATGGGGTCATGATGGGTTGGACACGACTTCATGACTAATAACAACAACATCAATCAATCATCAGCAGGACTTTTGAAATGTTTCCCTTCCTTCCTTTTTAATTTTAAAGATGCATTGCTCCTGCAAAATGTCATCATTCCTGAGAATGTGAAAATGCTTTACAAAAAGTGAAAAATATACATCTTTAGGCCTGAATATTTTGATTTCCTGTGTAATTCAATTTAGCTGTGAACCAAACCATCTACGGTCAACAGAAAGCAGAACTGGAGTTTGCTGATATTACAACGTGCCAGGAACAGGAGCTGTTATTGCATGTCTGAAGAATTTTATATCCCTCTGAAAGTTTGTACACCATCTGAATCCTATTAAACTCCCTTTGACCAGCCTAGAGCCAATGTTGGCTTATATATGCATAGAATCTCATTGCTAATAAAATAGCCTTTAATGAAGCACAGATGAAAATGAAATGATTGTATAGAGACCTGAATGACATTTTGGCACAGTATTTATTATCAACATTGATTAGCAAAACAAAGAAGATTTGAGCTAAGGAATTGCAGTCCACGATATCTCCATGTTCCAGTCTGAATATTGACTGAATGTGTCATGCCAGGCTATTCATAAGCCAGGCTTCAGTATTCAGTCTCTGGTATCATGCCATAAATGTAAGCCAAGAGTAACATCCTGGCTCAGTTCTCTATACAAAACACAGTAGGAGGTCAGAATTAAAGCTGTATTATGAATATGGCTTAATGTATAATGTCACACAAGCAAAAATTTATTATTTGGTGGGCTAATTAAACAGTAAATATATCACAACTCAGTCATTTACGTGTACATCATCTAATTTAATCCTTGACATTTTGGGGTGGTGTCTCCAGTCCAGAAAAGAAGGTACTTGTTCATAACAGTTGAGCATTTAACTCAATTATTGTACAAACATGTATTTGAGGTGTACACATGTCTGTTTTCAATAGGCTATTGCCAGAACCAGTGCAGAATTAAAACTTGCTTTTTAAAATCTTGAAGCACAGTGATCAAACAATTTTGGAGTTATACATTCAGAAAATGCTGTCCTTCATTGAATGAAGTTTTCCATCCCAGTTCTCTCTCCCAGTGTAAATCCCAGAGGCCTGGATCATACCCATTGCTATAAGGCAAAATGTAACATGAGGCCTTAATATGTTTGGTGTGGTAGTTCAGCTGATGTGACTATTTCCTCACTGCAGCATCACCTCTTAAAAAGGGAGGACGATTGTGCTAATCAGATCTATGAGCTTATGCTATCATGGAATGCAATGTCCAAATAGGCAACTTGGTGCACTCCAGATATTTTGGACTACAGCTCCTATAATACCTCACCACTAGCTGGGGCTGTGGGTCCATAAGTCACCAACTGGCTTTCCTTCTGTCGTGCAAACCAGCCAATGCATCTTGCCTAAATGTATTTCATATTAGCTGTCTCCTAGAAACAGTCACAGCCTTACCCATTTCCTTGACAAACTTGGTCAGTCTGGTGGCTAACCACACAGACAGTCTGTTCTTCAGGAGACACGTGGCACTGGCTTATCTCAGACCTCCAGAAAACTGATAAGATTCAGGGGCAAATCTAGCTGAAGCTAACCAGCCCTCATAATCCTCTGTTATGAGGATTATGTTCACAATCCTATGACATCTCACTAAGTCTATTGCTAATGGTAGAAACATCACTCATGAGAGCATCCCATATATCCAGGGCCAGAACCAATCCAGGCAGAAGTAGTGGTTTAAAGGGACAAAGTATGGGATATGCTTAGCCTGTAACAGCTGAAGCCCAGGAATGTGGTGGTTTGCATAGGGTGGAGGCTTGGGCCCCTGTCGCACATTGATTGACAACATGGAAAACAAAGACCCCAAGTCCATCAATTCCAGTCAGATAAGTCAAAAATAGCTAAATTATGTTGTAGCTGGCTGCCAGAAAGAAATGTAAGACATCACTTATCCATAGCAACTGTAAATGCTTAAAATGTGGGTTTTATTTAGAAGAAACATTTCATTTGCTATGAGAGAGCAACCAGGATTCCATCATGATAACTGAGCTCTGTTTCCTCTAGTTAGTTAATTGTTTTATGGTGCAGTTCATTAACAATTCCTGAAAGAAGAATGAACACTTTATGGAACAATGTAAGAGAGTTGCAGAACTCTGTTCAAGCCTAAAAAGCAAAATGAGCTCTGTAAGTGTCATCAGCACATATTTGCCCTTAAATCAGAAAAAGAAGGCTCTGAGTTTGCCTTTGCAAAATCACCAGTAGTGTTGGTTTAAGTCAATACCCTTGGGGGCCAGGATTTGCAGATGCCGCCACAAGCCTGAGTAAAAACAGCAGGTGGTAGAACAGAACATAGCTCAACCATGCCAGCAACCACCTGGTGGGCTGGACTCGGCTGCCTCACTTGGCAGAAAGATCAAGGATTCAGGAGTGGGAGGAAGACGAGACTCCACTGCAGAGAGGAAGGAAAATAAATGTCAGGGCCATGTGCAAGGAAAAGAAAGCAAAGCAGAGTGGTATTTCAGAGAGTAATATACTTGGAAAAAAGCAAGACCAAGTTTATGCTTCATCTACACTTAATTATCAATCCTTGAATTCACCAATCCACTAAAAGAACAAGCTCTATGAATGTTCCATAAAACCAAGTGTAGAAGATAAAAGTATTCGACTTTGACTAAGGAGACAAGATTTAATCTTCACTAGATCACACAATGATGACTTAGGTTAGGCTGAGTGACGATATGACTTTTGGTCAGTTACCATTTCTGACCCTACTTCACAGAACTGTGGTATGTATAAAATGAGTGGGGACAGTTGGCTTCCTGGATGAGCTGCTTGGAATTAAAATGTTTTACAAAAAGGTGATATGGCTTCTGCACCCAAATGCAGATTTGTAACCAATGCTTCCAAGACAAAGGTAATGTTGTTGAACATTCACAAATACTTACACCTCGCACTCAGCAGCGGTGAGCTCAGCAAGTTATGGATGTGCATAAGATTCAGATGAAACCCAAAACTCAAGAAGAATTGGGCTAATTTGGATACTTCTGGTCCTTCATGACCTAAAGCAGGCTTCTCACCAGAATTCATCTGGGCTTCATTATCAATTCTTGCTCAGACATGCAGCTTTGCTCCAGCTAACATCTTTTGGTTTCATTTCTCTAAAATGTTAATGAGTTATGAGAGAGGAGAGTACAGCTGAGTGACTGACGAGTTTACTTTCTAATTCTAGGATATATTTTCCCATGGCTCCTATCATTGTGCTTCATGGGAGGGCAAGGATGGGATCATGAGATGGCCTTTCTTCCAACAGCAAAAGGCTACATTATGAAAAAATCATTAAATTAGTTATTAGTTATAGCTCCATAGCCCCCTTTCAAATTCAAATTTCAAGCAGACATTCTCTGAATTTGTCCAAGGAGAACTGAAATGTATGGCCTTCAAACTGGTTTAAGCAGAATCAGGCCAATTTTGAAAGTACCATACAGGAGTCAAATATGGGAGTCTGTGCACATTCCAGTATGAGTAAATCAGGACTACACTACATCATAACACAACTTCCCAATGAACAACACATGGGCTATCAGGAGCAACTATATAGGTGCCAGGATCAGAAATGAGAGAAACAGATCACATTTTAATAAGAACATTGAAAAAAATGTACCTGGCTTAGTGGATTTTGCTAGACTGTGCTCTTTCCACACTACATAGATTCATGCTTCATGCAGGATTCCCTGTAGGAGGCAAAGTACTAAGTATGCCTGCCAAAGATTAGGGGCAATTATTTGCACTGTATTGGTAATGTTGCTTTGGTTATTTTTAGATCTCAGAAAGTACCCTTGATAAATGTCCTTGAAATACCTTTGGGAGGGGGCTTAAAAATTAAATCCTGAAGATATATAAGAGAAGACATTCAGTCTTGCTGAGAATTTTGTTTCACTCTAACAACTGAAAATGGAAATGGTGACCCTGAGCTTTGACTACTGTTTACTTACTACCCTAGAAGGGCACTACCCTGCTTACTCAGTCCCATGGAGTTCAATGAGACTTATACCAGGTAAAGGTATATAACATCAGAATCAAGCTGTAATTCTAGATTGGAGCAAGTTCCGTAATTCAACAGGGCTTAGTTCTGAACAGGTATGCATAGGCTTGCACCATCAGCATCTGGTACAAGCCAGAGGCATACTTAGGGGTTTCTGACAGCAGTATATATACACTAGGGACATTTCTACATTATAATTATCATTGCAGCTTGAGAATATTTGTACAATGCAAATATATTTGTAGATATCTGGTGTTTGGGGCAAGGATGCTTGTTTGTTCGTTTGTCTGGTAAATGAGCCACACAAAACAGTGACCTCTATCAGCATCAAAGCAAAATAGCCCTTTGGGCCAGAATGCCATAACACCAGTTTTCAGACAAGATTGTGCCAAAATTAAACAAGTAAAAGTGATGTGTTTATTTTTATAACTGCCTATTAAAGTCACATTTATTAACAAAATGAATGTTCATATGAAAGTTTACTATATACCAATAGACCACAATGATTCATGGCCAAGATAACAAATTTCAAATCTGAGGCAATTATTGAGACAGAAAACTGGCTCACATCTAAATATATATTGTACTAACACACACACTTTTCAATTTTATATCATTATTTTAATGTTCCAAATGCTTACATTAAATAAATTCAGTAGGATAAGAAGCTATTAAACATCTACTCAAGAGAGACTCTTCTTGCTCCACAGTTCCTGGAGTGTGTGATAAAGACGAATGCTCTGGGTGGAATCTGGGGGTTAACATGACCATGTGTGTTTGCCTAACACTATCTGGATGTTGTGCTGTAGCGGTCTCAGAGCAAAATGAGGATGCTACATGGCCAGGTTGCAGAGGGCAGCTTGCAGATGGTTTGTACTCATTCTGAATTTCCTCTCAACTGGAGTTGACACTCTCATCAAAGACCTTATATCTTTTTACCCAGCTCTCTGCCAATGCAAATATATTCCCAGTAATTTGGATACACAAATCTTATGGCCAGCTTATTTGATATCTGTAGGATGGGAACCTGACATGAATGTTAATTCCTCTGGGTGAATGAAAGAGAATGAAATTCTCTACACTTTGTGCATTGCCTTTAGTTTCTTCTTCTACAATAACAATGGATATGCATGATGAGAAGGGATATGTGTAAAGGAAGAATATGAAAAAGGAAATGCATTGCATTTTCTTCCCCCAAAAAAGGGAGAAGGGGTATATTAACTCCCCCACACACACACCTTTTCGAAGCATATACTGTTTTAGTTAATGCAGTTCCCTGACAGTTCTCACAAAAAGTGAGCTGCAAAAAAGATGAGGGAATTAGCTTCTCTATGTTTGGAGTACATGGAGAGTTGGGAAAGTGTTGAATAGCTGGTGGGCACTGAGGAAATTTAAAATCAAGAAGAATTCATTACTGAGTGTGAGATACTGCCCTTCCTCCATTCTGGTGCAATTTTTTGTGTGTGTTCTCCATGACTTTTCAGCTGACAATCTGATGCTTGGTTCCAGAAGCTGTGCACAAATTATATAGTATCACATTGCCAGAGAGAAGGCCTGTTACCTACTCTACTTCGGCACTTTTTTGACAGCCAAACAGACAAGAAAATTGACCAGGCATCATCATATTGGGTATCTGGAAGTGCATACTTGCACATTTAAAGAGACTGATTATTATTATTATATGAACACCTTTATATGATTTTCTGAAACTGAATACAAAAGGTGGCAAATCAGTTATGGTCATTCCACAATACCACTTGGAAGTAACAGTCCATGGTGGTAGCATGGGCAAAGTCACAAGGAGTATCACACTTACTGAGCATCTCAGTAGCCAATCCCATAAGGCACAATGAAATTGCTCTCCTGGGTTCTGATGACATCATAACTCATCATGGTACAAAAAACAAGTGAAGGACAGGCCATGGTTTTCAGAATGGCTTGCTTACCCAAAAAAAAGCCACCCTGCAAAAATCAGTTGGAGTCAGACAAACACAACACAACAACTCACAATGGCTAGCAACCTACAATAGGTTGACACATGAAAACCAAGTCACAGATTAAGACTGCATATTCCTGGTTTCAACCCTCCCTCCCCACCTCCACTTTTAGGCTTGCTGTAAAAATAAAATGAGGGAGGGAAAGGACTTCCTTGATCTCTCAGATGAAAAAAGTGATATAAATATAATACATTGTTAACTCATCTGTACATACTAATTTGACTTGCTTCAAATTAAAGATCTCCCTTAAAAAAAACTCAAAAACTTTTAACAAGACTTCTGCCAAACATCCACTTCTTATTAAAATCACTTACATTTGGCACTAGATTCTTAAAAATATGGTATAGAAGATTAAAGCAGGGGTGTATGTGTGTGTACATGTGTGTAATTGAAAAGGAATGCTTTCTTAGCTAAACTACTAGAAAGAAGAGAAAGGCCCTTTGCCAGGTGTAAATATTTATAAAACCTTTACTAGTGTTCAAAGTTGGAACCACAACAATACAATTACAGAAGAAAATGCAATACTTTCCATAATGTGTGCACATTCATTATTTGAGATCAGGGTGGTAATGATGAAATCTAATTTTTTCCTTTATGGAGGTAAGAAAAACACCCAATCTGTCATATTCATATTTAGCATGCTTTTTAAAAGGTATTTTACAACTGACATTTATTCAACTCTTAACATAAAACATTCACAATCCACGCTGAAACCTATCCAAGAAATGTTTTTCTGTTATCTCAGGGTAAATACAGATGGACTGATAGCCCCTTATCTTCTGTGACTAATATAAGCCCAATGAGCTAATACAATGATTTCACACTATCTGCAGGTTGTGTTGATGATTTTGTCACCCAAAATTATTATTACTTATTATAGCCTGAACCCAAACATTTATTTTCACCATATTCGGTATGAAGCCAAAATAGATACCATTTGTATTTCTTAGACTTTCTTGACATAAGGCACGTAGCCGAATGCATGACTGGGGCTACTTTTCTGTTTCCTTTGCAGGAGCAAGTGTATCCTTTTCTTCCTCTGTCTATTCACAACCACAAGGAACTGTTGCAATGGAACTCAATGGCAGAATTACACATATTTGTTTTAGCACAATTGAGCAGGACAGCTAAATAATATCTCAGTATCATGATGGGGATCATGATCACGATGATGATCAAGATGATGATCATGATGCAGAATGCTTGGAAGGTATGAAAGAGGTCCTGCAGGACCCAGCTATAATGTAAAACCCGACCATCAGTGTAATCAGTAAAAGTTGTTGCTTTGTTTTGTTGAAAGAAATATTATTTTCCATGCCAAATGATATAATTCCTCCCAATAATTGTTGGTTGTAAATAAGCAACAATTTATTCCTTATTTTGTAGCATATGCACACATTCTCAGTGTACAAGACTCCTGTGTTCCCTTACCTGTAAATAAACCCAAAGCTTACTTTTAAGTGGACAACTGCAAGACTGTTACATTTGGATCTAACAAAGAGACACTTTTCCCCAAACTTCTAAATAACTGCCTTGGTTTCTTTCTGACTGACAGCTGAGCTAGAAACATTTGAAATAAAGAAAGCTTTGATCCTTGGACTAATTTGAAATTCTGGCAGTTAAGGTATTTTGAATGTCGATTTGGTTATAGCACTATAAAATATATAAATCCAGCATTTCTAGCTATATAAATATTATAATGACAATAAGGAAGCTAATGTTCATTAACCTAATATGTTAACTGTAGACTTGGATCCCAAAATACCTCTGTGAAGCTCCACTCACAGAATGGACAGAAAGAAGCTTCTTCTGCCCCCTGAAAGTCATGTCCAGAGGGTCAAGGAGACCTTCTGAAACAGCATGGCAAGCAGCACATTGTACATACATCTTGCCCAAAAGGGAAGAACCTTCTGAATACAGAAGAACATTCAATCCAAGAACATTTCAATCAAATCCAACCCAACATTTAAACCAAGAAAAGATCACAGACTTAAATTATCCCTGGATTCAGTGCACTCCATCACAGTGCCAACTGGGGGCCTCATGACTCTGTGCCTTTGATATAACTCACTTAGGTATCTCTTCGGGGCTGAAGTATACACCGACTTAAATATGAAGCATGCTGCCAATCCTTACTCTTTTATTTACTTCTGTGTAAGTATACAAGTTCCTAATCTCACTCAACACCATTGCATATGGGAAGGGGAGGTATGGGAGGTAATGTTCAGGGCAGTTTTTTAAGTGGGGGAATATTTGATCATGCAAACTGCTGCCCTATCTGCAGTCCAAAGTGGCACAATCCAGGAATAATTTTTCCATGTGTTTAGTTGTTCATGCCAAGTAGGCCTACACCATAACTTAATGGAAGTGCCCTGCTTGCAACACAGCCAATTCGACTTAGCTTCCTGCATGCCTGCCATCCATCCATCCATCCCTGCCCTGCCCTGCCCTGCTTATTCTGCTCATGTCCTGGTCCAAGAAAAGTATTCAACCTCCCTGCATCTGCAAGCATGGCCACCGCTAGAGCCACTATGTTGTGATAATGGAGTAATCAGTACGTTCTGTGCTGCATGTGTTTTTTTTACAGAAAAGCAGACATGCTGTTTTAGAAATCCTTCAGGGAATCATCGCACTGCTGACGCATAGATGTGGCTAGAGCACTTCTCCAAAGGTAACTGGGGCATAGTGGTTAATCCACTCTAGAGGAACAATCATTTGGCATGTCATAAATGAGCCATACATTAAAAGACTGAGTTTAATCATGGTTGCCAATTTATACCAAGAAGCTATCCTGAACAAACACACCCTGCCCCACTTCTGGTTCCCACCTTTGGAATTCAAATCATCACTGCCTATTGTTTCTGGGTCACAATAAATTATGGCTTCATAGTAAGAAAACATTTCTTCTTATCTCTTAAAGGCTGCCTGCAGCATGTACCTATCAACTGTTAGCATCACACAGACTGGAAGGGAACCAATAGAATGTGTGAGGAGAGATTAGAATGAATTTTTGACGTCGGGTTTGCCTCATAAACTACCCTCTCTGCAGCCACAAGTGGGCCATTGGTTATGTTCTTTTTCTTTCAAAGGCAGTTTTGTCTTATCTGATGCCGAAACTCTTCCATGCAGCTTTGAACACAGGGAGGCATAAGAAAGAGAGAGAATTGGTTGGAAATTTTGTTCATGTCTACCTCTTTGCTTGACATTTCTCCACTGATAAGGTACAGCTAAATATTGACTTTTTGGTTAAGTTCAGATTAGCTGTCTGCTCTATGAGCATTGATCGTAAAGCCATTATCTTTTCCCAGTTAGGGCCTCTAAGCTCTGCTGCCAAAAATGAGAGACAAAGGAATGGCAGGATGAAAATTAACACACAGTAAAGATATCACTTTACTGGGCAAAGCCACAATTACTATTGACCTTTGATTTTATTTCCTGTCTATCTTGCATTCCAATAAAGGAATCCATATTTGCATTTTTCTTCTATCCACATTGACAATGGGATAGAAGAAAATGAATGCAAAACACTCTTGTGTTTTTCTTCTTCTTCCATCCTCTGCTAAATGCAATTGTTAAATGTTGCAATAAACAAGTTGGAGGAAAGTATATGGTTTGCCTGCTGTAGCATCTGGATTCATTTCTAGCTTCTGCCCAAATTTAAGCCATAAGAAGACTTCAGTATGTCAAGTGGGGGGTAGGAGAAAGCTTGTCATCCTTCTTTATCAACTTTCAGAAAGCTTTTGACAACCTCCCAGAAGATTTTTCAGGAAATTATATATTTGAAGTTGGGTATATGTGACATTCTTCCTTTTATGAATTTGAGTAGTTTTCAGTCATTGTATGCTAAAGGATGCATATGATGCTGAAATGCCATGGGAGCATAGCTATGGGAAGTTCCATCCTGACTACCATATATTTATTGCAACATGGATAGACAATAGGGTGGCTAAGTGTCCTCTATTATAGAGAATGTGGCTCTGTTGAAGGGGTGCCAAAGAACTACCCTCTATCTTGAGGTCCTTCTCTATCTGAAGGAGTGTCTAATCCAAGTCTTCTAAGATAAAGAGCAGGGCCTTGAAGTTGCACATCAGCAACACCAGGACAACAGATTCAGTAAGGCACATTTGGTCACAGTCTTCCATACTAAAGGCAAAGGGCACTGTAGTTCTATTTAGGTAGAGGTAAAGGTAAAGATTTCCCCTTGATGTTAAGTCCAGTCATGCCTGACTCTAGGGGCCAGTGCTCATCTCCGTTTCCTAGCCGAGGGAGCCAGCGTTTGTCCGCAGACAGACTCCGTGGTCATGTGGCCGGAATGACTAAACACCAAAGTGCACGGAACGCTGTTACCTGCCCACTGAAGTGGTACCTTTTTATCTACTTGCATTTGCATGCTTTTGAACTGCAAGGTTGGCAGGAGCTGGGACAGAGCAATGGGAACTCACTCCGTTGTACAGATTCAAACCGGCGACCTTTCGATCAACCAGCACAGCAGTTTAAACCACTGCGCCACCTGCAGTCCTTGGTGTAGTTCTATTTAACATATAATTATTTCTGAGTTCCCATCTACATACCTATATAAATAAGTACATGCAAAATTTATGCAGCTTTTCCTCTTTTGGGCACTACATTTCCTGTTTGGGGGATGATTCATAAGTGGTCAAACGCCCTCCATGTGTACAATGTCTACATTGGTTCTAATCAGTGCTTTTTTTGTAAAAAAAAAAAAAAGGTGCCGGAACTCATGTCTTGGAGTCACACTTTTACACTAAAAAAGATTTTCAATTCACCAACTTTTTTTGAAATAAGAACTTATTTACCTTTTGCACATAGCCAGTCACTCTGTACACACACAAACATAATGGTCGCCGCTGGCAGTAAGCACTCAGCATGTGATCACACACACCAATCCCAAGCTGAGCAGCGTCCCAAGCTGAGCAGTGCCCTCACAATCAGCACAGACACACAAGCAGCCCGCAGGCACTATTTTAATGATTTTTACCGCTGACCTGCTACGCCCAACAGGCGATTCAAAATCACTTCGTAAAATCCATTGGAAAAATCCGTCAAAAAAAGGTGCCAGAACGCTGTTCCAGTGTGTTCTATGACAAAAAAAGCCCTGGTTCTAATAAATGTGCAGAGGCTGCAGAAGGGACGGCTTCTCCATGATCCTGCTTCTGCATGCATCTGTTAAGTTAGATTTTCTGGAATGACTGAGAAGGGCTCAAAGGTGGAGCTTAATTAATGCCTGTACAGCAAGGCTGAGGTGAATAATTCCTGGTTCCCGTATAAGCCAGTTTTCACAGTACCTCAGCAGACTTGCTCTTAACTAATTTTAGACTCTGAACTTAATGGTCTTTTGGGAGGGTTGACTCTCTAGATGGTTACTTCACTAACTTCAAAAGGTGCTGACTTTGGGGCCCTTTACAGCTGCCATTAAGTCCTACCCTGACAGCACCACTAAAGTTCAGGCAGAAACTGATTTCTTCCATGTCAAACCTCTTAAAAGATGAAAGAAGCAACAGCACATGCTGATTTCTCACAAGCCAACACCAGTGCCCCTAAAGCTGATGGGTCTGAGTCATCACTCCTTTCCATCAAGCTTAGAGGAAGTGGCAATGATCCAGTGGTAGTCCACATAATTGAGTTGCTGTTGTGTTCAGTGTTATTATGTACACAGACAGCTAATGAAGTGTGAGAGAATATATTGGGTATTCTCTTAAGACTGCTTGTTAGATAATAACGTAAGTAGATTAAGTGTTATCAACACCTCCTCTTTTTTCTCTCTGTCCTGTAATTAAATAATACTGAATCTACATTGCAAAACATGATTCCTTCCTCATGCAAGAAGGGCATAAGGATGCAGTTAAGTATACTACCATACTGGAAACAGTTGCTACAGGAAATCCTCAAAGGTGACTTATGATTTAGCCTAATTTTTCTTTATCACAGTAAAGCCATTGTTCCCTGAGCTGAGCCTTCCCCCTGCCCCACATTATTTTTCCCCACCACCACCAACCTCCATGTTTGTGCCCTGCTTCTGATCAAAACCAGCAGAACAGATTGCATCGATTGGAGGGAGAAAAAGGCTGCCTGTGTAAAAATCTAAAGAATGCACTTCCACAGCTAGCTAACCACCAAAACAGTATTTGCACACATCCCAAGCTATACTAAGCTCCAGTGGAAATAGGGGTGGCCTCCCCCATCACTCCCATGTACATCCAACACTGGAGGGTGTGCTTTCCCCACTCCATTTCCCTGTAAGGGGGCATTTTGAGCTCTATAGTTCCAATAGTACTTCTAGAGTTATTGTTGTAAGATACCAGCCTGATGAAGGCCAGAGGAAGGAGCTCCACTCTGTCTGGTATTTAATATGCCACCAGCAAAAGCCCTTTATTGGCAAGGCATTCCCATTTTTGCTGGAGCTGAACATGGGTATGGCAGCAGCAGTCCAGTAGTGACAGGGAATCCATGGGGAACAATGGGGGTGGATTGATGGAGCATTTAGATCCATAGTATCCAAGTCTCCTCATTTCCAACATGGGAAAGAACCTAGGTCAGCCCTGAAGCTGAGTTCTGAAAATGGAACAAGCTTCCTTTCCACCTTCCAACTTTCTATGAGCCCAGAAGGTTTGGATGTGGTAATGTCCCCACCAAGAACTCTGCCATCCAACCTCTATAGGACTGCATTGTTAGGATGCAATCCTGTATTTTCTTCCCTGGTAGCAGGCACTACTGAATTTAATAGGAGTTAGTCATATATAAGACTGCATATTTATGAAAGACATTAAAAATTAAGGAATTAAAATGTTTTCGGAACCCCATAACTGTCCTCTGCAGCAAGTTTTGAGGAAATGGATGCTGCATTTGTAAAAGAAATTTAGAGGGTAACAGATGCCTGCCTGGAAAACAGTATTTTCTAATCTAAGTTAAATAGCACAGGAAGGCCTGTAAAAAAAATCCAACATTTTAAAAATATCATTGGCTTTCTAACTGGTTTTTTAATTGCTGCTGTATGTTTTTAGAGGCTTGTCCTTTTAAATTCCTATAAGTAGTATGCTCATAAAACTTAGAACACTTATATTTTTCATTTTTAAATAAGCAGACTCTTCCAATTGTATGTAAATGTCAAGCCTCAGCTAACATTGCGGCTTACCTAGTATTTTAATCAGCAATCCCTTGCCTTGCCTTGCCTTGCACTGCCACACCTAGCACAATATTTAGAATTTTACAGAAGGGTGGCTTAGATTTAAGAACATGATCCTGTCAGAAAAAAGACAGGTGGAACCCAAGCTTGGCTTGACATGAGAAACATGTATAGTATTCAGCTTGAAGGTACTTGATTTTGCTGCTACAGACTTCTTCCAACATACATTCAGGGTGAGGTCCACACAGGTCTACTACCACAAGTAGAGAAAATGAATACTTATCCATCTGATCCTCATGTTTACATATGCACATGCACACTGAGACTGTAAAAAGTGAAATATTTAATTACACAGAATTGTGATTTAGATACTATAATGGCAATCCCTCAGTTGGTTTATTTGCTAATTTTATCCCATTCTTCCACCAAGAAACCCAGAACATACTCTGTTCACCCCCTTTCCTCCCACTCTACATTTTATCCTCACAAGATTCCTGTAAGGGAGACTCAGAGGAACAATAGTAGCAACTTGGCTGCAAACCTTACAGCACTGATCTTGTCCATGTGCATATTAGTACATTTCTTCAACCCGGCCATGAGGGCAAGCCTCAGAGAGTTATCATATCATGCATTGGAGAAGATGGTGTCTCCTTTATTCCAACAAATACAGGGTTAAAGAGAAAACTAGTGTGGATGGAGCTGTAGGAGAACAAGAAGAAACCAGGCCAAGGATGAATGTTTGAGCTCCATCTTGAAAGGATCTTTCTTAAATAAGTTATGAAAGAAGGGATGAAAATTATGTGACTTATAAGGGAGAGGGGCCATGAGAAAGATGTCATGTGATAAGGTAAATGATAAAAGCTTTGTTCTAATCACATCCTGTGCAGTCCCGGGGCATTCTGCCTCATGGGTGTAAAATTTGTATTTGCCTTGCTGTTGCACTATTCTTAATCGATGTTGCTGGCTTGATTTGTCCCCCTCCAAAGTGGTTGGAACCATTTCCTGCAGGATCTGATACATGCAGGTCCAGATCAAGGTCACTTCTTTGAGAGCAATGAAGCATGCTGGTATCCCATGGCATTTCAGGCCACACATTGCCCCAGTGCTCAGGGATCTGCACTGGTTACCAAGGCCAATTCAAGGTGTTTACTATGACATATAAAACCCTAAGCGGCTTAAGGCTCGACTACCTGAAGGACTACCTCCATACAAACCTGCCTGCCCCTTAAGATCAGGGCAGGAGGCCCTTCTGCAGGTGCCACCCCTCAAAGAGGTGAGGAGGATGGCAAATAGATGAAGGGCCTTCTTGGTGGCTGCTCCCTGCCTCAGGACTAGCCTCTCCCAGGCCATTCGCCTGGCGCCATCTCTATTGCTGTTTCAGTGCAAGGCAAAAATGTTTCTTTTTAATATCTTTTTTCAGTAGTTGATCCTACCATCCTCTGCACTGCTGCTTGTCTGGTTGTTATTGTTAGGCTATAAATTTTGATGAAGTTTTATTTTATTTCATATGTGTTTTTAATCTATCTATCTATCTATCTATTTATTTATTTATTTATTTATTTATTAAAACATTTCTATGCCGCCCCTTGCCGAAGCCTCGGGGCGGCTCTTTATACATGTACCATATTTTATATGTTTTAATCTTTACTGTAAGCCACCTTGAGACTATGGTAGTAGGTGCCATATAAAAAAATAAATAAATTTGAACATACAAAATCTACATAAGGAACATGCAACCCTTTTGACTATATTAATAGTTTCCCTAGCTCTGAAGCTCTCTAGAAAGCCTAGAAAAGATAAAATTGTGAAGCTCAGCATTTTTGTGCTGTCACATTTTATTTTGCAGTGGTTTCCTAGAATCATTTGCATATTATGATCTGCAGCTGAAGGATATTTATATCAAATTAACATAGTTGTTAAATATAGATGATTTAATTCATTCTAATACTAAAGCAGCAGGACACAGCAAACCCCCTGTCTGAAAATAATTATTCAATAATTAATCTAAATATGGTCACAATCCAAGCAAGGTAAATCATTCCTAGGTCCTATTTATTACATTACTACTGAAATCAATGGGACTTGACAATGCCGTGTGGTTAACGGAGTCATTTAGGGCAGGGAAGGGACGACTAGAAAGATCTGGACAGTGTTCTGAAGACCACTCCAGCAACTTTCCCCCCACTGAAATGCCATTGCTACAGAGCCGGAAATGGATGCCTAGTGAAAATGCAGAGTGGGAGAAGCAAGGGAAGCACAGATTACTTCTGGCACTCCTCCTATTCTGCATTAGATAAACTTAAGTGTCTTGATATTCTCCATAAGATTATGTCCTTAGAGCACAATCCCATACATGTTTAACTGTAGCTCAGTAAGTTCAAGGTCCTGTAGCTCAGTAAGTTCTGTCCTGCCTTGATATGCTATCTTCCCTGTCTCTTTCACCTTGGTAGCTTATCATCTGAAGCTGTGTAGGTTCCCTTCCACCATCATATCCTCAAGTCTTTTCATTCTCCTCCAGCTGTGAAGCCAAAACAAACTAAGAGCATCCAGAAACCTTAAGTCACAAAGAAATATTTCAGCCACAAAACTGCCTGCCAAAACCTTTGCACAGATCTGAAAATCTAAAAGATACTTGGTATTATGTCCTTTTTTTCCTGATTTGTCTGATTTGAGTAATTGTATGCAGGGGAGTTGTTTTAAAATATTGTAAACTAGGAATTAAAAGCACACTGAAAAATAAGCATGATTTAAAAGCTGTGTAGCAGTTTCTTAACTGGTCCCAATACTGCACGATTCATTAATTTGACAGTTCATCAGGTACAGCTATGCATTTTGATTAATTCATGATGATAGCCTATTTATAAGATAAAATAGTAATAGATTAGTTCCAGGTGGATACTGCATGTTTCTGACTTTTAACTGAAGAATTCTTATGAAACTCAGCTTTCAAAATACTGATATATTGATAATACAGTGTGTTTTGCTAAAAGCTGGACATGTGTTCCTGGTCCCATCCAAACTACAAGAGGTGTAGTAGACAAGCTTGCATTATTATTAAAGTGACAAAAGCAATCACTGTCTTTCTTCAACACTGAACCCAAAGATGTGTGTGCCCTACCTATGCTGGAATTGTAGTAGAAAGTGATCAGACAAAGATTTGTGTGCCCTACCTATGCTGGAATTGTAGTAGAAAGTGATCAGACAAAGAGGAACAATAGTAATCACTTCTGTTCTGTTACAATTTATTTGCCATGTTGTGGAAAAGTGATCAGACAAAAAATGACAATAGTAATCTCTTCTGTGAAATGATTCTGTTGGGTATATTTGATGTACCTATCATGAACAAGAATCACCATCACCTTTCCACCTTAATCCTTCCCCTGCACCTTGGGGTGTTACTTACACACAGTTCAAGCTTGTTTTCCTCTTACCCTTCAGTTCAGCATCACATCACCTGTTATTGTGACCTTCTGTACTTATCTATTATGCCTGTGTTGTTACCTGTCATGTGCTGCTACTAACCACAACTCACTGGATCTTCGATTTAATTTCCCTGTCTTGTCTCTTAAGCGCAATCCTGTGCGAGTTTACCCAGAGCAAGCGGCTGCAATTTGCTAGCAGTTGTAGGACTTTTTTTTTCCTGCCTAACCTGGCATAGCATTCTCTGAGTTGCTTCTTTCTCATTGTGCCGTCTTCATGAGTCATCCATCTTGTTCAGATGGGTATGACAAACTACCTGAATGTCATGCTAAATTTATACTGGTGATTTGATTGTATTCCTATAGAAACTCATTTCCATTTTTGAAAAATGTGGAGAGACTTCTTGTAGAGGAAATCCTGGCACTAGTCCCACCTTCCAGAAAGTTCCATTGCAGGAAGCAATCACACATCATAAAATAATCCTATCATTGATTCTTTGGAGGAAAAAAATCTTTGTCTTTCAACTTGCTACATGAATGTAGATATATAGCACAGATCTTTTAATTATGTTTTATAAGAATTTTATTAATACTTACAACAGTGGTTGAATCTATTGTTTTGAAAACAAAGAAACTTACTTAAATACATATTCTTTCACCTTACATTGTCCCCTTACCATATGGGATCTCCACAAATTTTGAATATGGGGAACTTTACTCCCATTTGTATTCGCTTATGTTAGAGCAAATTAGAAGTATAGAACATTAATAGAATTCTCACAATAGATAAGTAGAAGGCAGGACAGAGACCCAAACGCTGCTTCCAATTTTGGCATTTTATTAGAACATCTGCATAGATCCTTCATACTGTATGCTTAGCTGTATGTATGGAAGGAGCATGATTGACCACATGATGGAGCAAGAGCTCTTTGCATGTACAGCTATATATGTGAAAGTTCACTGCAAATGTTCCAAGCCTTCAGCATGGTGCCCATGGACACCTCTTAAACTTCAGCATGGGAACATTAATCTGCCCACAGAAACCTTGCATGGCACCCACCTGCTATCCCGCCTCTCCTGATTTTTATCTTATCTCTTAAGCTTTATTTCAAAGAATTAAGTGGAAGGTTGGCATGTTGCTAACAGAAGTGCTGTCCTGTACTTCCTAGTGTTCAAAAAACTGGTTTGCCTTCTGGGTGCTTTGTGACAAGTTGTGCCCACTGTGATAACCCCCCCCCCCAAAAAAAAGAGTCCTCTTCTAACCAATGTCTAGTTTAAGGGTGTAACCTGCTGTCACAGCATGTTCATGAACTGTGAGCATGTGTAAAGGATGCTTGGTGTTAACCAACCAAGTTGTTGAAAAGATGAAGGCAGTCTGTATCATTCTGTAAGGATAAACTTGACATTGTGGCATCTGACCAGGATCTGTTGTGGTAATTGTAAACAACAGTATAAGCAACCAGTTATAAACAACAGTGGCAGAGAGTGCGTGAGGTGCAATATTTGCAGAACTACTGCAGGATAGATGTTTGTACTAATTCTGGAGGGAGCAAGTGTCAGTTGGAAAATTCTACATAAATGACACAGGTCCATGGATCAGGTCTTAATGGCATGGTCCACTAAAGGATTTCTCCTCAAAATAAGAGTGAAAACTCTCAGACACAAAATGTAATGAGGAGCTGCATGGACCTTTGAGGGAGATGACTGTGCATGCAGCTATACAAGACTAAAGTCCTTCTTCTCTTCTGTTATTGGTCGCAGATGAAAGCTGCTCATGAGCTGTGGGAACCACATGAGCAGGACCCTCCTCACAAGGACTATTTTTCAGAAGCTCCTGGGTGGGGCTCTAGAAACTTCCATTTATAAGCTTTAGCCCTTAACAAGATGAGTGGCTGCAATAGCATCCTTAGACCTGCTCTTATCCCTTATCCTGACTTCCTTGCCTTCCGCCACTATGAGTAGACCTTGGGTTATCCTGTGACAATATTTTTGGAGTCCTCCTTACCTAATATTCTACTGCTTCTGTGAACCCTGCTGCCCTGATCTTTGACCCCATTTTAGAACCTTCTCCAGTCTTGACCCTCGTGCCACCAGGATAACTATATTGCTTTTTTTAAAAAAAATCATATGATCAGACATTTAATGCATTGTCTGGTTTGGCTCTTAGATTAAGACTGGCAATCTGGCTGCTTCTGGGAAGACTGTCATGGCATTTGAAAAGTAAAAAAGTTAGATTGGATTTCTGACATTCCTCTATATCATAAAACAGTGTGATTTGTTAAAAATAAAACTCAAGGTTTGAAATATGACTGGACTAATATAACAATTGATTATTACATTCTGAGTATAATGTTTTAAAAGCAAAAAGATAATGAAAACACAAGCATTTTTTCTTCAGTTTTGCCAGTGTTTTCTCCAGATTCTCAAAATGCTAGCAGTGTCTGGTTTAGGGATTTTATGATGTTTGTTTGAACTTCATTCTCTGAGACATTAAAATAACATACTGACCAGTCTAATCAGAATTTAATAATTTTATTGGCTTGCAGACCTTTCCCTCCCTTTTACAATCCTGGCAGACTGTGACAAAAAGGAAGAATGGCAGGGTTTCAAAACACAACACATATAGAAGCAATGCAGCACCCCAGTTTCTCTCTCTTTTTTAATGACCTACAGATCCCAAAGAAAGTATGAAGTACAGATGCTGTGTGGTTTCTCACAGCACCAAGAGCCAGAAGAGCTCTGCCTTGGCTCTAATGAAGCCAGAAAGTATCTGCAAGAAAGCTGCCAAGTTAGGTACTCGCCAAGGTAGGTGGCCTGACCTGTAGACAACTATTTTAAACAGAAAAGTATGAACAAAAAAGATAATTGTGCGCTCTAAAGATAGCTGTGATGTTTTAAGGACTTTTGCATCCCCAACATTTACTTACTATTTATTTTAATAGTAACATTTGTGCAGATTTACTTCCAACAAAAAATATTGCAATGTACTTCACGAGTAATAAACATTCCAAACTAAAACAGGAAAATAATTTGAAAGGACTAACAAACAATTCAAAGTGAGTTGAAAATGTACTTCTAATTGATTCCAATTCTCAAAGACTTGATGGAATAAAAAGTGTTGACACTCTCAGGCCAAACAGGAACACAAGCAAACGTTTCTTGGGAAAGCATTCTTACATCTTTGAAGCCGCAGCTAAAAAGGCCCTACTCCAAAAGAAAAGCAATTTAAATTCTCAGAAAAATGGTTGCTGGAACAGAACAGCACCACCAGATCTTGAAATCCTGGAAAGTCCACATGGAAAGCGGGAATACACAGGAGCAGTCACCAATACTGCCAAAACATGGAAATGTAATTTCTAGTTCAGGAGCCATAAGACTGCCATAATAAACACACTTTCTAGGCAATAAGCCCTACTAAATTTGATGGGGCTTACTTCTGACCAAACTTACTTAGGATTGTATTTATACAAATAGTGCCATATTATCTTCACGATATGACAGCATCCAAATTTCAAGATATTCAGAAGTCGTAAACTATAGCATCATTTCCAAAGGTTACACCTATATGCAGAACTGGAAATGTGCAGAACCAAAAGTCACAATAATGAAAGTTCCATGTTTGTTTCTCTCAGAATGGAGCACGAAATTAAAAAATATATATTTCCATGTTTACATCTGCTAATACACTGTTTTATTAGAAGGTGACAGCAAGGTTCCAGAACACTTTAACCATGGTTACTGGCAGCTTTCAAAGCCAAATGCAGAGGCCTCTGACATACAGAGGTACGGTATCTGTCATCCAGGCTATCTTAACTGCAGTGAAATATTTTTACTCTTAATACAGAAATTGTTTTTGTACATGTAGAGACTTCTATACACAAGCAGACCTATTATGAGCAAATTAGATGCTACTCTAACATTTCTCCAATCTTCTCCATTCTTGACTGAATCTGTTGATCTAGGAAGGAAGAAATCAGAAAATGCAGACAAAGCAAACAAATAAAAAGCAAAAAAGCAGTACTAATGATACTGATGGTAAGGATAAGTAACAGTTAGAGAAAGAGCAAAATGGATGAAGTTGGCAACTAAAACAATGCATGGTACAGCACATACTAGCCAGTACCAGCTGTACATAAACATGCTCTGGGGGAAAGTTATAATAAAATAATTTTAGATAACTTCATACATTCTGCTATAAAATTACCTAAAGTGTATGTTAATAAATTCCAGATGGTATAGACCAAGAGCTCTTTAGAAGAAAATTAACTTTCAGTCTGATCACATCCATGTTTACTCAATGGGATTTTAGTGAGGATTACTGTTTGGTAAAATATTTATATCCCCAGGACAAGAGAGAGAGAATCTCCAGGAAAGCAAGATAAATACAACTGCAGTGATATCTGAAGTTCATCTTCAGAGTACACAAACATTATAGATATTTTGTCTTTTTCACATTTCCTACTTCCAGTTGTAAAAGAGAAAGGAGAAAGCTGAAAGGTTGATGAGGGTGTAGAAGAACAAGTGGTAATGTCAGTTAATGAACCCGGGCCACCAAAACATTTTTTTCTAGTAAAAAGAGGACTTTTTAAAATGCTTCCTTGAAGACAGTTATTTCAACTATTGTTAATGTCTTGAATGAGTGTGTTGATAAGCCTACAGCAGTTTCTGGAATAGGCTCCCTGAAGAAGTCTGCCTGGAGACTTCGTTACTAACATTTCAGCATCAGGCAAAGACTGTTTTATTATCCAGGTAATACTGACTCTGACTTAGTATTCTGCTCTTGCTTAGATTTTTCTATTGTTATTTTGCATTTTCAGTGTTACTGTCTCTCTCTAACATACAAAAGTTCACTAAGCATCAGTCCATGCTCATTTTTAATGGCAGACACTGAACCCATCAAGAAACAAAGATGATTATCGCTACTGGAGCTGCCTTTCCAAATGAAGGTAGAAGACAATCAAGTGTAAGGAGAAAAGGCCAGAGAATCCCCCTTTTAGAAAATTTGGTGAAGGGAGCAGTAAAGACAAGAATGATTTAGGTCTCGGAAATGAAGTAGACATAACCCATCCCTCTTTCCAGTCCAAAGGCTACAATTCCATGTTCACATTGTATTTCTAATGCCATAGTTTGACTATTAGCAAATTTCCTTCATGGGCTAGATGGAAGTCTATTATGTTTCAAAGAGGCTTCAAGAACGTTGTGGTACCCATCTTTAAAATGCTACTCTTTTGAGTACCTGGGCATTCAGTGCCAGTTTAAAAAAAAAAAAACTTGTCAAACTAGTTTTCTGAGCTGAATCAGACATACTTGTGACATCATAGTGCTGGGTTGAACAGTTTCAGACAAGCTGCCAGGTCTTGATTCAGTGTTTAAGAAGGAAATGACTATTCAGTGTATGACTATAAAGGCATCCTGAAATATGAATGCTTATGCCCTGGCTGCATCATGTCACTAGGCCAGATTGTAAGAAAGGCTTTTCTGAAGCAGAAGCATGAAAAATCTTGTCCCACAACAGCACAAATGGACAAATTATTCCACTGCACAAGTACGAGGACACTAGCCCTGGTTTGACATAGTAGTGGTCTCAGTATGGCTATGACAAACAGTATGGCTGTGACAATGGCTATGACATACTGCAGCTTCCTGTACATATACACAGTGGAACCCAGAGAGAAGTATCCAGGAACTTGATTAGTGCCTGTGAGTTTTAAAGTTAATTGTGAATGCAAACTATTGCATGCTTGCTTAGAAGTCCCACTGTCATTAATAGGGTTTACGTCTGAGTAAGTGTGTTTAGGACTGTAGCCTTTGTTTTTGTTCACATGCATTCTGAACATGTCAGTAAATAGAAAAATAACTAGTAATGCATAAATACCTAACAAACATGTGTCTTCTCTCAGCATTTTTCAAAGGTATTGTCTTCTAAACCCAACTGTCATGATAACTTCTGATTTAAGGAATTTGATATAGAAAATTGAACTTTAAGAGTAGGTAGTGAATTGTCATAGTATGCTATTCATATATTGAGCCAATCTTTAGTCAGAGAATAGGTATTACTTGGATATATGAAGTGGTTTATCTACAGAACTGCCCAATTAGATAGCAGTAACCCAGAATTACCCAGAAACAAGAGTACTTTATTCATTTCTACCATGCTCAAGGCACACTATCAAAATTATCTATACCAAATGCAATTACCTGCCTCAAGTCTTCCATAAAACAGGCTGACCTACGCCGATAAACACTGGAAAGGACACTGTCTCACTATATGGGCAGCAGGACATCCCTTTTAACCAGTAGAAAAAGAGTTTATGGAACGCACTATTGCCCATTATAGCAATTCCTGAGCCTATTCTTTATCTGTTAGATCCAGATTTAGCTGTGCCTACAATAGACACAGGACTAACTTAAGTCCAACTGATATAAACAGATCTACTCTGAAGCTGGATCCTGCCCACTGTATGTATAGCCTGTTACACAATACCAGTTAGAAGCAGTGCCTAGGTTATCCTAGGTTCCTATGGCACCCTCATTGTCTATCCAATATCCACACAAAAGCTCTGACAGCTCTTTGATACAGTAACATTAAACACTATAAGCAATACCACAAGCAATAAGGTTATTCCAATTTTAGGCTTATATGTATCCAAGGTTTTCTTCAGTATTTAATTTCTTCCTAAGCTGTGATCCATTCAAAATGTACTTTTCATACAGCTGAAAGCAGATTTCATTAATATGATTTATGTGCGTGTGTGTGAGAGAGAGGGAGAGGGGGAGGGAGGGAGAGGGAGAGGGGGAGGGAGGGAGGGGGGGAGAGAGAGAGAGAGAGAGAGGAAGGGAAGGAGGGAAAAATCTGAAAAGATTAAGGAGTGATGGAGCGGCAATCACATGCCTTGTCTCAACATGACATTCTAACATATGGTAGTCTACAGATTCCTCCTGCATTTATATTATCCACGCTTGCTGCATCTGAAAGAGGCAAAATCTATTATCAGGGAAGAATTTCATTTCAAAAAATTTCATATTGCAGCTTCAATATCATGTCCAGGTCAACAGCAAACTGCCTATCGATTTCAGTCAGTAATGAGATGGGAAAGGCCACATTTCAAGGAACTGTTTGCAGATTGGCTTTTTCTTCTTGAGATGCTTTCTTGCAGGGATCTCTTTGGAAAAGAAACATAAAGATTGTACAGATTTCTTCTATGCTCAGTGAAGCAAAATACGAAACAAATACATTTACAGCTTGGACTCTTGGTAATGAACTTTTGTCTCCATAGATTGTCAGCCATGCAAACAGACTTGAGGAGACAAAAACTGATATTTGGGAGAGGGAATAGTGCATTATTGATCAATAGAGTTTCTAATCTGGTCAGCTAGCCTTATGATTCATCATTAGAAATGAAAAGGGCTTTCTTATGAGATATGAAAGCATGGAACACAAGAAATCTGGCTAATGTGTGTGCACTTCCCAGTCCTTTTCACATGCATTCATTTTAATAAACAACTTTTCCATTTGATCAAACCATAATTTAAACTGGATTCTCTACATCAGGCTCAGATTGTGATCCCATGGTAAACAGTCTAAAATGTACTAGTGAAGATATCATTGCAAAACAATGGACAATTGTAAATGCCAAAAACTACCTCTGAGGGCAAAAGTCCAGCATGCTGACTTGGGCTTCCAGGCATGCAGGTAGCCAGTGCAAGTGGGTCAGAATTGGTCTTATGTGTTTGAACCTTCTGGCCTCTTTAACTAGTATGACTACTCCATTTTGAACAAACTGAAACAGTCTTTCAAGGCTGCCCAAGAAAAAGTGCATTGCAGGAATCGAATTTGGAGATTACCAGAGCACAGATTGCTAAAATAAGGTTAAACCATTACAATTCCATCCAAAACAGGTTGAACACCACCCAGATGGTAAGCTTGTCAGAGCTGAGCTTCACTTTGTTCACCCTCATCTTGTCCATAGCAGGCACCAATTTAGCAAATCCATAGTCTCATCTGATGAAATGAAAACACAAAACGCATCTGTGTGTCATCAGCATATCAATAGCAGTACACCCCAAAACTTCAGATGTCTTTACTCAAAAGTTACACATAGATGTTGAGTAGCATGGAAGACAAAAGCAACACTTGGGGAACTCGATGCTGGAGAATCCATGGTGCTAAGCAATATTCCCCATTCCCATGCACCACTTTCAGGATCCAGCCATCCAAGAGGAACAGAACCACTGAAATACACTACCCCTCAGTTTCAGCTCAAACAGGCACCAAGAAGGATATCATAGCTAGTATCAAAAAGTTGTGAGAGATCCAGGAGTATCAACACGGTCACACTCCCACAGTCTCTTTCCCAACATAGGCTGTCAAACAGGGTGACAAAGCTGTTTCTGTGCTAAAACGTGGCCTGAACCTTGAATGAAATTAATACAGATAATCAGTCTCATACAGGAACACCTGGAACTGGTTAGCCACCTCCTGCTCAACCAGGAAAAAGACCATAGCTAGAAAGAGGAGGAGGCAGGATCCAGGCTGTGATAATTTCACTACCATAGCAATTAATGGATTGGAGTCAGACAGTGCTCTTCAAATCAAATCTGATTAAGCTACAGGTGGGTTAAAATGATAGCTACAATTCCTTCATTGTGTTATGGTTCACACAATCATTGCAACACATGCCAGATGATATTTTGAATATTCAAGCCATGCCATGCAGCTGTCATGGCTTATCAGCCAGTAAGAGGGAGTTGCTGGCATGGTTAACAAATCACACAAAGCCCTAAACTATCCATGGTTTGTTAAGTACAGCAATATCTACACTTGCTGCCTTTGGATGACCACAGTGGCTGCTTGCCATGGCTTGACCATTCAGAATGGCTGCCAGTATATCCTGCAACCTACTATGGCTTAAATAATTCATATGCAAATCATTCCATTATGTTTTAGTTCTCATTACAGATTTTCAAACACCTTTCATAAATTGCTTGTTAAAAATCCTAGGTGATTCAATATACTTTTATCCAGATAAAGAAAAATTTACAAATGCAAATTTAAGTACAATAAAATTATTATTATATCACTATGGTTTAGAGATGCAGGTGGCGCAGTGGTTTAAACTGCTGTGCTGCTTGCCTGGTTGATCAAAAGGTCGCCAGTTCAAATCTACACAATGGGGTGAGTTCCTGTTGCTCCGTTCCAGCTCCTGTCAACCTTGCAGTTCAAAAGCATGCCAACAGATAAAAAGGTACCACTTTGGGGCGAAGGTAACAGCATTCTATGCTCTTTGGTGTTTAGTCATGACACATGACCACGGAAACTGTCTGCAGACAAATGCTGGCTCCCTCGGCTAGGAAACAGAGATGAACACCACCCTCTAGAGTCAGAAATGACTGGACTTAACCCTTTTACACTATGGTTTAATTTAGTCACGCCCGGATCTTGGAGGGGGCTGGGGGGGCAGTTACTCCTTCTCGAAGAGACAATTTGCATTACAGCTAATGTGTGTGTAAATTGCCCGGTGGGGGCCGGGGCGGCTTTCCCCTGGCCCCTTGCCAGATCTGGGCCTAGTCCCCTTCCAGATTTAGTTACTTTGGAATCCTGTGCATACATAGTCAGAAGTGAAACCCATTGTATTCAGAGGGATTTACTCCCAGGTAAGATGATATAGGTTTGCATGGATTTGACCTAGTACTGTCTATGACCTAAGCTGACAATTCAGTTCCAGGGTTCAGAAAGAGAAGATACTGTGAATTTGGCCTACTATGTACTGTATGTATGTTGCTACAATTCTCCTTCATTCATTCATTGTGTAGAAAAGCAGCCCAACACTCTCAATTGATAAAGAACAGCTAATGTATGAGCATAAACCATGTGTATTTAATCCTGAGCATAAACCAAAGTTGTTCACTGTTTAGCACACAAGAGGTAAGAACTGATGTTTGTAAATCATCTCATTTTGTCATCCCACGCTTCATATATTGACAGCACAATCCTATGTGCCTACTCAGAAGTAAACCCATTGATTGTAGTGGCACTTACTCTAGATAACTTAACTGATTGTAGCCTGAATCTACCATTCTGCACTGAGAGGTCAATATGTTTATTTCAATATGAGGAATTCAATGTTTTATTAAATATCCTTTCCACTTTAGATGGAAGAAAAGTCATGATAGGATGCCACCTGATGGATGAAATGAGAAGAAAAAACAAACTGATCTTTGCACTCTTAAAATATTTAAACTTGGAATTTAATCTAGTTAGTGGAATATTTGAAATGTTCCAGTTTATCATTTGAAAGAGAGATATTAACTTGTTTGCACATGGGCAGCAACTCACACACATGCGCACTAGTGCGGGGAATACTAAGGGTTGTGATTATGCTTGTGTGTGTATAGATATAATAGACCAGAGACATGCAACCTTTGCAGCTAAGAGCACATTTGGCAATTTGAGAAACTGTCTCAGGTACCAGCACAAAATGGCTTTTATGGGATACATAGTCAAGGCAAATAACTAATCAAAAGGCTGAGTATCATGCAGAAATCGAGCCTGAGCACTGGCACACTAAACTACTCCTTTGAACCACAGGTCTCTGAGCCAACAGAAATTTATTTCATGGCAATGTCAGCTGACATTGTTAATTAAAGAGAAAGCAGGATGGGTAAGAGTCCTTGGCAGAACCAAGAAAGGTGTCCAGGGATACACATTGCCCACCCCTGCTAAAGAAATGGCAAACTCTTTTACAAATATCAATCTTGCAATTAAATTATATAGAAAATATATTCTTTAAGTATAGAAAGTAGACTTTATCCTGACTGTTTCAAAGACTGTATGTTCATAACTGATAGAAATTAATTCATAGAAATTACTTGCTCCACATTTCTAATTAATCAACACAGAATATAATTTCTTTCTCTTACACCCCTCTCAAGAAAGTAGGCCCATTGCATCACTCTCCCACACAAGTAAAATAATGCACAAAGTGTTAGAACAAAGAATACTTCTCCCTATACAGAACAATAAAAGCTAGACATCCAAGCTGGACTCCAAAAAGGAAGACGCACTAGCAAGCATATTGCAAACACATGTGGGCTACTGGAGTGCACCAAAGAATTTCAGAACAAGATAAGTGGACTAGAACAAAGCCTTACAAGAAACTATGGATGGTCGGGAAAGAAATGGGTGTGCCTCAGCACTTGATTGCCATGATACATAACCTGTATCACAGACAAGAAGCTATGGTTGGGACAAAATACAAAGAAACAGAATGGTTTCCTATAGGCAAAGCTGTCAGACAGGGATGGATTTTATCTCCCTATCTATTCAATTTGTACACAGAACATATGATAAGGAAAGATTACAATCAGAGCATCAGGTTTGAGGGGCCTTTTCACAATGCTACCATCCTCCAAAGGCCTCTCCCATGTTTGCCAGCCATTTGCAAGGCTTTTTTGAAGAGCAAGAAAGTCAGGTATTGCACGTCAAATGCAGAACAAACTAGAATGAGTCTTCTCTCTCACAGTTTTACTCTATTCCAGCTATAACTCAGCACCACCTTGTGGCTGGATAAATAGAAAGGCAGAGAAAGACAAGCTGCATGCAAAGGATGCACTTTTCCACCCACAAAGAAAGCAGGAGTGGGAGCCTCAGTAAAGAGATGGGTTAAATCTGAAAGAGAGAAACAGAGGGGTTGGAGTATCAACAGTTGTAGGTCAGTGAAATGACCCATTTCTACTCATTATAACAAATGTCAAAACACTCAAACGTCCCAGCTGAGAAGCTTCTTCAGACAGAAAAACTAGTTTTACAAAGCACAATCAGAGATGTTTGTTTGACAAGCAAAATGAAACCATGATGAGAATAGCAGTAACTCCATACTGAAAGTTGCACTATCAGGAGCAATGGTGAGGATTCCTCTGGTTTGCTCAAGGAATTTTTATTTGAAACTGCATAACTTCATACTGTTGAACCTGTAAGGTACAGTGTAAGGTAAAACACTGTAAGTATTTTTGCAAAGGTAATATAAAGTTGTACTGCTTTTCTTATATTCATTCACCACTACATAATCAAATTTCTAGATTAGCTGAGGAAAACCAGTCATTTGGTTTTCCAGACATAATGGGAATGGTTTCAATTTTCTGATGTTGTGGTTTAATCCATCAGCATAACACTAAACACATGAAGGCTAGTCATGCCTATAAAACCGGGGAATGTTTATGGGAAATTCAAGATTATGTTCCTGTATTCTCTACATGTAGCTGACCAAATGCTCTGCCTTTGAGTGGGGTGAAGTGGTGGTGTTAGGCCTCAGGGAGCTACAAAAGTAAATGTTGGAGGGAAAAAGTATAAAAGCAGAATAAAGATGTGAAATAATGTATGATTTTATTGTTCCAGACGTGTCTACATTAAATAAGGGAATTCTTGCTTTATTTTACCTTTATTCCAGGGCTGCCATTCCAAATTAAGAACAAGGTATGTTGTAGACCTGTAATGTTTCTTCATTTACTTTTATGGGCCTGTAGAGTTCTGAAGAGAAGAGCATTCATTGTGTAATATAGTGTGCAATAAGGAGCTATTTCTGAAACGGATGGCTGCTTCTCATGATAGGACCACCACATGGATAACGCTTGAAACTTCAGGACAATTGAAGTTTCAGTTCCTTCCAGTGGCAGCCATGAGTACTTTATGGGCATGAAGACCTGTTTCAGAAAGTATCAGTGTAGCTTTCTAACGTTACTAGCAGAATTCAAGCAACTTTGCAACAAGCCTTACATCTGCAACCATTATTGGAATTAGTTTCCAGAAGTGAGCACATGGGTACTACGAGGGTTGCAGTCTCTCCAACATTAGTTCTCACCAACTCCATTTTGTCTTTCCCTGTTTGAACACATTACAACCCCTATTCAGGAACATAATCTTACAGGAACAAAATCTTTTGGACCCCTGTTCAAAAGTCTAAGCAGGGAAGGACATGTTAGAAATACCACCTGTGTTCAGTAGAGCAGGATGATAGTTCTCTGCGTTATCACATCTCCCTGTGTCCTCTCCCTACCTTAATGGCCATCGAGTCTTTCCTGATAAACTTTCATGACAATGTCAATAGGAATTAACTGCCTTGAATCCATCACTGATAAAACTAAGGATCAGCTAGCCTTAAACTAGTTGTAGAATTTTACACTTAGGATTTTACACTTTATTCCTCTTTTTACCCTCCTATTGTTTAAATGTATTGAAGCAAATGGATGTGAAAGCCTTGCCATTTTTCAAGTTTTCTTATTAAACAATCTAGTTTTCTGATTAAAGCAGGACAGAACGGGCCAATTACTGGCTGAAGCACACATTGTTTCTACATCCAGTCATAATTTGTGTTCTTGGTCAGTTATCTTGGCTTTTTAATTAATAAAAACCTATATTTTTCTCTGGTCACTATTTCCAATTCTTCTGTATGGAACTCATAAATGTCATTCATAATAAGTCTATTCATTCATGAGTTTTTATATAAATAAACAAAGATGTTTTATAAGTCCTCCCACACACACAAAGTCATTACATATTTTTTAGTTGAGAAAATGTTAACATAAAGAATTCAGAGAAAGCATTAATTCATGGTTATGAAGAAATTATTTTATCCAAATGGCTGGGGAAATCAACATGATTACAAATAAATGAAAATGTTATTTCTAATTAACAGGCTTTAAATACCAAAACTTTTTGTGAGTGTACAAAGTAATTTTTTTCTTTATAAATAATATTGTTGTGACTATAATTAAAGAAAACATACAAACAAAAATAAAGAAAATAGTACACTATTATCTGACTCCCTAAACTCTGATCAGTCACAGAAAGTCACAATTCAGCAAGGTTAGGCATGCTGAATCCTGTTAAAATAAATAGGCAGAATCCAGCAAATCTAGCAATGGTATCATTAATTCCCTTTAAGATCAGTGAGACTTCACTAAATTGCAGTCTATTGTTTTTGATGCGCTATAGAACTATGTACATTAATGCTTTTCCTATGGCAGGAGGGAGGGGTAAGCAGTTCCAAAGTGGGCTAATTCCATTTCTTCTCATGCACCCACACACCCACACACACATTGTCCTGATGTGGCTTTTACATACTGTACTCCTATTTGCAAAACATTTTACAAGATGGAAATGCATTCCCATATCTTCAGCACCACCCCTTCTTTGGCTTTTAGTCATAACTAACTTTATAGGATTGTATGAAGTAAGTTTAAGCATTCCTAACTCTGAATGCCTATTAAAGTCTCACAAAATTCAACAGGATACCTTAGCAGTAGCATTTCCTTTTCCAAAGACTTCAATATAAAAGCAAAAATAAAATGAGCCAGTGTTTAGATGTGTTACAAGAAATAGCACAGCCTATGTTTCCAAGGAACCAGTGACATTCCTGAGCATAAAATAATTCCCTGTATCATAGCAAATATACTAAAGGGACCTGGAAACCAATGGGTCGCATACACTATTATGGTAAAAGTTGGTCTTGTTCTACTAGTGGATGCACAACCACTGGCAAAAAAACTAACACAGCAAGTACATGCAGTGCTCAGAAAACTTAATGAGTCATGGAGCACCTGTGGAAGACCTAGGGAACAATTTGTATTACAGCTTTTCCTAGTGCTTTGTGGAACACAAAGCAGAACTGAAGTGTTGGATCTGACCCTTGCACAAGGCTGAAAAGACAATTTTCATTTCATTTCAACAAACCATAAAAGCTTGCCATAGTGGAAGGCACCACTGGATGCAATTGCCACCAGTATTACTGTTGGTCTGTAAAAGCAGGAACATTTGTACATATACTGTAGATATATCCTTTGTCTTGCAGTATTTCACATTCACTACCTACACCATCTGTACTTCTGAAATACAGATGTGGTGCCTCACTTTTAATCCAAAAGCCTAATTCAGGCCCTGCCATTTCCACATTACCCTTTATTCAAGCAATGACATTCATTTCCTCTCAAACAAATGTTTTGAATTGAGAGTTTCCCTGTGAACTTTTTAACTTCTAGTGTTATTCAAACACTGAGCCTTTTGTGCTCAAATAAGAGTACTCATTTCTGTTCCTTATTGTAATGTACATTCTGTTTTCATTAATCTCTTCTCTTGCCATCATTTTCTAAACCAGCTGCATCACAACATGCAGCTTTTTTTACAGCTGGCCCCCGCTTGGGAGAGCTCAGTTACCCTTGATAGCTACAGATTTGGAGAATCTGACTAAAAGGTCATATGGGTTAGCTAATGCCTTTGGGGGAAACATTGTGTGGTAAGAAAGAGAAAAACAAGTGATGTTGACATCTTTACACACTATTATTTAAAAGCTACACCCATGTAGCTTTAACATTCAAAGGGAACTGGCATCCCTTTTTTTTGTATAGCTTTTTGACATAATAATTCAGAGAACACAAAATTATCATATTATTCAAATGTCCTCAGCTGTGCTGCTGCAGATTATTTGATTATTTGCCATAAATATAGTTATACCTTTAAATGGTCATAAAATAATAGATTTGAAGTAAATGTATACTGAAACAGCAGTTTCCAGATACAACACCAACAACATTCTTCTGCATTTAATTCTTCAGAAGAGACAGAACAACGCCACTTTTCTCATCTTTACATTGTGTATGGAAGAAAGTTAAAATGTAGTGAAAACATACCTAAGCAGGGTGTCAGCTCTGGAACATAAACAGCAGGCATCTATGCTTGGAGCACCTGGGCCAGGGCTGATGGAAGTGAAAGTCTTGGTAAGAAGCAAATGTGTAGGCAGGACTGAGCAGGATTTTTAGAACCTTCCGTAACTTCCAACTGGTTTCCATGATTACAGAGATTCTAATCCTGGCAAGCACCTATAGGCCTGATGCCAGTACCTGCAAGGTGAACCAGGCTGTCTATGCTATCAAGCCACCAGGAAGAGCTGCTGTGCTACATGCAGGATCACAAGGCCATGTGAGCTAGAAAGCTAGAAACTTTCAACCAGGACAGCAGTGGGTGTGGCTGCTGCATGCATCAGTGATATGGGTGGAGTGCTCATAGATGGGCCCATGATCCTGCCCTCATGCATGTTTTGAATGTGTGTGAGTAAAGTGGGGCTGTCTGAGTAGTTGCATCTGCCAAAATTCCCACCTCTACTCAGCTATTTAGATATAAATGTCCTTTCTTCTCTTGCATCTCTCAAAAATCTGTTCATGCTGCTAACATAAAAATAAAAATCAAATCCTGCCTTATTTTCCTTTTAAGCAGGTCTATGAAGAAATGGTATAAGTTGGGAATACATTTTTTCCTCACACCGTTTGTGCATCATTTCTTGTGCATTTTAGACACTTTTTTCTTACACAAGACATTTCTACACATTTACACAAGTTTTTATACACAAGACATTTATTATGTATCCTCATTCTTCACTTTCAGTAGTTTGAAAATGGTTTACATAGCAGGCATGGTCATTCTCCAGGGAAGCTCCCATTATTTGCAACTATTACCATGGATTTTTTAAGATATAGTGTTAAAATAGCAAGATATATTTATACCACACTGCCACCTAGTGGTTTGTATTTGAACATACAGAAAGGCAAAGAAAGAACCCCCCCCCCAAAAAAAAACCAAGTATAAAGTAGCTGTTCTTAATCTCATAAATAATCTATAAACAAGAAGCCTTGGGAAAGTAACAGGTTAGAAGCCTCATGTGGAGAAGACTTTAGTGGACGTGACTCAAGCAAAGCCAACTCACTCACAAATAAATTCCAGAACTGAGGTAATGTACGGGAGGTTTTGGTCAAATTTTATTCAGAAGTCTTGGAAAGGCCATTTATTTGTTTCTGTGAAAAACAGTATAGCCCAGATGAGAAGCAGCATGTGATTCTCTCTCTTGCTGCTTCAGTCTCAGTTTATCCCTCTGTTTTGCACTGAAGGTTATAGAAACTGCAAAAAAACAAAAGAAAACCCTGGGGGTGTTTATCTGCTTTCTCTACAGTTGTTATCAATATTACTAATGCACATTTAAGCAAAGAAGTGTTCACACTAGCCAGAATTTCAATGTCTGGCCATCTTTTAACAGGAGAGGAATCCATCATGGCTGAATGAAACTTACAGAACAGGTAGCTCATGTGGATTAGCTGTTTGCCACTAGTTAGACTACAGGGCCTGCCCTACCATTAGGTGGAATGAAGTGTTACATGCTGGGAGAAGGCAGCAAGCTAATCAAGGAGATTGATTTATCTGAAACAGCCTGTTGTATGTACCCTAAACTACTTTGCCAGTTTCCAGTGTAACCACCATTGTAACCACAGTCCAGTTGGCTTTTTTACATGGAATTGTGTTCAAGTCTTAGACTAAGCTGACAGCTAAAGCCACCTTCCTCCTGCTCCGGAATGGAGACCCACTATATGCTTTTGCAGAAGTTCATAAATCCATGTCTATACCTGTTTCTTGTATTTCATCAATGGTTGAAGACATGAGTGGTTAGTTCCAATTACCCTTCCTCCAGTTAAAACAAAAACATGAATATACACTTTGTTCTAATTTCAAAAAGGAGTTTGGTCATTCATTTCCTCTATTGGATTGCTTCTCCATATTCTGAGGGCCAAGAAATTTGAGAGCAATTTTCAGATGGAATTGGTTAACCAGAGTAAGCCTCCTGGTGCTCTTTGTTCCATGCCTGATTTCTAATTCTCTGTACCCCTGTTCAGGTGGTCTGCACCTCTAGGAACTCAAGGTGTCAAGAGGCTACCTAGAATATCCTTCCCCTAGATGCCAGTGTATTCATTTATTTGGTCAGTTGGTTATTGCATTTGTATGCCATCCCCTTAGCCAATGTGATCAATGTCAGTGCAGACTCCATTCAAAGAGAAGAGAACTTATAGGTTCATAGACTTTATTCAGACCAGTTCACTTAAGCAGGAGTGAAAAATAAGACCCTTCAAGAGTTTGCTGGGGGTGTACAATCAAAAGAGCATTTACAGTTTATTCAGGCATACAAGAAATACATGCAGCATGTAGGCAGTTCCTGAAGGGACTACAAAGAGGAAGTTTGTACAAGATCAGTTACATACACTGTTTGGAAGAGGGGTGGGGATCAGGTGGGAGATCACATGCACAGTATACTAGAGCATATGAATAAAATAAGAATAAAATATATTAAAATAAAACAAAAGGGTTGGATGGGATTAAGGCAACATAGAGGTCCCATTTGCTCATTTTGACCTGACAACTTCAAGCTGGGGGATAGAGCTGGTACAGGGTCAGCATCAAGGGAACAGGGTAAGACTGGGCATTCCCCAGGTACCAAATGTCTGAATAGGGCCTGTAATTATACACTAGATCAGGGGTCGGCAACCTTTAACACTCAAAGAGCCATTTGGACCCATTTCCCACAGGAAAAAAAAACACTGGGAGCCGCAAAACCCTTTTGACATCTAAAATGAAGATAACACTGCATATATAGTTTTTTACCTTTACGCTATGTATAAAAAAACTATAGTGTGTTGCATTTATGAAATCAATGAACTGCTACAGAGAAAACAAATTTTTATTTGTGCATGCAACAAAAACATTTTGAACTCTGAAAAAAAAGACGCTGGGTGGAAAGTTACTTTCAAATAAAATACTCAATGTCTATCTGAGTCCTCCTCGTATTTATGAAATAAAAAGCCGAACTTATATTATCCACTAGCAGCAAACCAAACATGCTGTCTGCTTCTGTGTGCCCTCATCCTTTTATCACGTGGTGAATTTCTGAACAAACATCTCTCTCCCAATGTAATAATGTTGCTGGAATTTTTATAAGAATCTTCTTAAAACAAAGAAATAGATCTATATCTTCATTATGACTTAGCTGCAGCTCTTGTTCAGTCACTAAAAACTGTTGTTTTTAATCTTACATTATAAACTAGTAGGATTCCTTTCATATATTTTGAATAGGAGAACAGCTTCCTGCAGAGTCAAAGTCAGTGCTAAAGGGCTGCATGCATTTAACAGCAAACCCCATAAGTTTGTCAGCAATAAAAGCAAATGAATCTACCCATGTACCATTAAATGTTTGGTTTCCTTCAGAAAGGTTTCTCTTCGGAAGAAGTATGGCGTTGGAACAATACAGACGTGATTAACGAACCTCCGTTATCACGCTGGTAACTGCTCAGTCATGGGCCATGGGGCTCAATCTAAGCTCTGTAGGGGCTAAGATAGATTGCTTGGCGAATCCCCCATAGGATGTGGAAATGGCAATTCCACATTTAGTGGGAGGAAATCAAGCTTTTTTCATCCGGACAGCACCAGAGGGAGAGTTGCCCTCTAAAAGTTCTCGACATACTACTTTTTTTTAGCCTTTGTTTTAGCTTTTAGAACACACCGGATCTATTGGAACGTATTTTTGTTTCTTTTTTTCTGCAATGATACCCATGGAATAAGCTGTATTTCTTGCTAATTAAAAAGCCCTTCGGATGGAGGGGGAATGAAACCTCCCCCCCCCCACTGCCACGGAGTTGAAAAATGGCAAATTGCATAATGGAGAGAAAGATAGAACTGTTTGTAAGTAAGGAAAAGATTTATTTTCTTCTAATCTCTCCAAGGGCGAATAATTGTGCTGTGGAACTAATAGAGGATCTTTCTCTCATTTGTCTGTCTTGGACTGCTGCCAAGAAGTAGCGACCATTTTTCTCTTTGTTCTGGGGACCCTTGGACACCTGCCAAGTCTTGATAATTTACTGCTATCATGGAGGAAATACAGAAATCATTTCTGGTAATACGATCTTCTCTAATAGCTGTGCAGTTATCCCAGCAGGCGATAATAATACGTCAGAAAACTGTTTTAGAGTGACTTGATTGGTTTTTAACTGAACAAAAAAGTGGCTTTGATAAATTAGATATTGCAATTAATCTCACCTTAAACAAGCAACCTGCACCTGAACAGAATATGCAAAATATTCAACAAGCAGAAGGAAAATCTGAAACTGGAAAGAAAATAAGTGCAACTGAGCTGCAGGTTATGCTGAAAAAGGAGAAGACAGCTTGGCCACAACTCAAGACACATGATTTATTGCAGACATTATGAAGCAAGCTTCCATGGGATCTGCATGTCATTTTAGAGAAGGGTAATTTAGCTGACCATTTGAAAGAGATTATGTTTATGTGGCTGCAACTGGAGACTCCATTACAGACAGAAGGAAAATCTGAAACTGGAGAAGTGCAACTGATCTGTGTGGTAGGCTGGAGAAGGAGAAGATAGCTGACCATCTGAAAGAGGTTATGTTTATGTGGCTGCAACTGAAGACTCCATTACAGACATTACAGTGGTTTAATGGAAAAAAACAGAAAGGTCTGGTACAGGGGTAACGAAAAAGAAAAAATAAACATGGTTGGGGTGTAAAGGGAAGATAAGGGAAATTTCTTTCTTTTTATTCCAAAAAAATGAAATAAAATAAATAAAAGGGTGATTCATATAGCTTGATATGCTCACACGTGATGTAGAAAGGCTAAGCTATTATTGCTGGTGAAATAGTAGCAATTTAGCTTGATGAAATCCTGTTTAAAAGATATTATTGTTAAATGGATATCTTTGACTGTATTTCTAATAAGCTATTGTTGTTGATGATATATGTTAGACTGTAAACAGCTGGGCTTTTATATGGAACTAACCATATTTGATTAAATGGTGTTTAAGTGAGATGAAACACTAGTAATTTAGCTTAAAGAAAGATGTTCTAAAAGATATTATAAGTATTACTCATTAACAAGTAGAGTAGGTAAGAAAATTGTAGAGATGTTAAATGGATATTTTTGATGTTTATATGTAATTGTGGTAGTGAGGAAGTTATTTGCTATTAGAAAATTGAAAAGATTTTGAATTGTCCAGAAATGTTTAGATCAAATTTATCACTGAAGGGGTAAGAAAATATTGCAATTTCATTTAACTTGGAGATGCTTTCCTTTGACATTAAGAGAAACAGGACTTTGTAGGAAATGATGAACTTGATTTCATGGATGAAGAAGAGGAAGATAGTGACTTCTATCCAATTTGGATTATTATCATTATTATTATTATTTTATTGGCTGGAGAAACGGGACTTGGTTTTGATCTAATGATGCTTTCAAGTTATTATAAATGGATTCTAGTAGGATCATAAAATGTTAAAAGATATGTAGTAGGGGTCTGATCCAGTAAATCCGGTGTGTGCGACGACTGTTGTTTGTAGTTTTAGTCGTAAAATCTTAATAAAATTTTCAAAAAAAAAAAAAAACACCTTTTCTTTTCTTTGGATTTATCCATGGTTGGAGGAAGGGAAAGCTCAGTAAATCAGCACTGGTCGCAGATATAGGTGTGTTTAGTGACTGATTAGCAGATAAACAGTAAAGTGCTGTGAATTGTGACAGGTCCCAAGCACAGCTTCTAACATTCAGATGAAGGAGATTACACTGGGACAAAGAGAATCTTTTCAGCAGCTGTCTTTTCGTGTAACATGAGAACCTGCAGGAAGCTTGTTTAGCAGAGGAATGTAGCAATTTACTTAACTAGCTGATTTACTTAACTAGCTAGTGCTGTGTTCCTGAGTGGAGCTTCGAGCAGATCAGCGGCTGTGCCAGAGCATGTTTTGAGCGACGGAGCCGCAGCAGAAGGGTTCAAGAGCCACGTGTGGCTCCGGAGCCACGGGTTGCCGACCCCTGCACTAGAAGCTTGACTTGCCTAAGTGTTTACCGTCTAGGTCAGGGCAGGCAACCTTGTGGGCCAGTGGGCACACAGAGATCAGCTGTCCTAAGCACACCATAAAATGGCTGCCCAGAGTAGGCATGGCCAGTCACAAAGGACAAGTGACCTCACCTGAGGCCTTCATGGGAAATCCAAATGACAGTAGCCAGAGGCTCCCACTTTATTCTCAAGCAATCCTAGCCACCAATAAGAAAAAATAAAAATATTTTAAAATAGAAACTGGGAGGAGAGAAGTGTCTTTTTAGGCACCAAGGAAGATGTCTGGGGTCACACTGCTGCCCATGAGCATGACATAGTCTGCCCCAAGTCTATGACTATACATGGCTCATTTAAAGCCACATTTTCTTTCATGTTTCAGTTTCATGTGGTATGTGTTTGCCTTAGCAAGAAATACATTTTCCTTTTTCATTATAATACAGTATCTTTCCAATTTGTGTTTTATAAGCCTACCTGCATTACCAACTTCATTGGACTTGTGCATCCAGATGATCAGATGTAGTTCTGGGTTTGTAGGATAATTTGGAGTGTTTTCACATCTGCCCCATAGCAAACGAAATCATACTAAATCACCAAATTTTGTGACTTCTTGAATATTGACAAAACCTTTGTATTTACATGCCACCCAACCCACTGAGTTCAATGAGGCTGACTTTCACTCCCAAGACTTTATACATGGGGTTGAGCCTAGGTGAGAACCCACGAAAAGTGCACAGCCAGGAAGGTGGGAAATCTCCTTACTGGCCCTCATTGTTGTATTCACTACTCTTACCTAGTGGAAAATAAAATTAGCATGTGTGTACATGAAGGCAGGGGAATAGAAACCAGAGAAAAACAGCACTTTGGATTTATTTTCCAAAGCAATATAGTCCTTTCCAGTTGTCTCTAGTGTTGCACTCAAAACATGCATAAAAGAAAATTGCCTGGAAAGATTTCTGTACTGGCAAATAGAACACAAGCTTTAATTTGCGAAAAGGAGTCAGCTATGAAATAGGCAGCAAAAAGGCTTTGAGGTTCAACTGAAATTTTTATCTTCCTAAGGGGGGGATGTTTAATTTTGGCAGAAAAGCTAATTTGTACACCTCCTAGTATTTTTGTTTCATATGAAGCTGTTTTCTTCCCTTTTCCCTTAGAAAGTATCTCTTTTTGTAATGTACGACTGGTTACAAACTATTTTTAAAACAAGATTTTCAAACTGAAGGAAATGCTTTTCTTCAGTCTTTGGAAACATCTTTTAAAATGCATCTTAATTCATGGTAGAATTCCGTGCTCAGGATCCACCACCTGAGGGGAAATAGGAGTTGGCAGAAATCTTAAACTGGTGGAACACCAGATAATACCCCACCAGAACTCCCCATTGTTCTGCTGACAAAAAATGTGCTAGAACAGTTGAAACAAGCAAGACATGGATGGACACAACTATGGCCTATCCTATACACCTTCAATCTATAATTTTACATCAGCCCCAGATCTGACCCAAGAAATGCCCCTGCCCCAGTGAAGGCAGCCATTGTCCCCTTCTCTGTTAGTGAGTCTGGGAATGACACCATATCATAATATAAATCCTATAAGCTTTGTTTCCCAGCCAGAGAAGTGGCAAGCAGTGGCAAGACCTTTTGTCAAAGAAAATTATTATTATTATTAGAACATTTCTATGCTGCCCCTTGCCGAAGCCTCGGGGCGGCTTACAACACAATACAATACAATACAATACAAAAATAACAATATAAAATTAATAATATAAAATAAATAAAAAATATAAACGATATAAAAGTTATAAAAGAAAAGTTATAAAAGAAAAGAAAAGAAGAAAAGAAAATGAAAGCCTTTGGTCACCTTGGATATTCATGGTAAGATGAAATGTTAGCAATTCACCCCAATAATTCAAAGCAACCCCACCCCCAACCTGGTAAACTTTCCAAGGGAAGAAGTTCCACAGGGCAGGTATCATCTTGACACAAACATCCCTGGTCCTTATAGCCGAGAATGTCCTCAGAAGTTCTAAGTACATTGGTCCTGGACCATTTAGGACACACTGAATTTTGCTCAGAATCTGACCGGTCATAGTTTCTTTTAACATCTGGATAATATGTCCCCTGAAACTAATCACAGTCAACAGCTAAGGGACTGTATTTTCCCTGTCCCTTCTAACCTGATTGAGTATTAAATGATGTGAACATCCCCAATCCTTATCAGAGCAAACGTGCAGCTTCTGGTCAAGGGAACTCTCAAATGCCCATTCTGAAATCTAAATACATGTGCAAGCCATATGCCCTTAACCAGGAGCAGTGACAGATACAGTGTCTAACTGGGATGGAGAGAGAATTTATAGGCAAGGAGCAGGGGAGGAATTCATAATTTCTTCTGCCCTAGCCCCATTCTTTAAATCCTACAAACCTCTGGGGTTAGAGAGTATTTCAGAAATTTTGAATGTTGTGGGCACTCTCACAAAATGGCTACTCTGGAGCAGCCTATCCATTCACAAAAGAACTGTTCACATGGGTGTAGACATTAAAAACAACAGCCATCTCTCAGGAAGCAAACTAGTGAGACAGTTTTGCCAAGAAACTTAGCACAAGGTCTGAGCCCCAAATGTCAAAGCATGTGTTTGTCCCACATGGACCTAGAACAGGGGTCTCAAACTCAACTTACCTGGGGGCCACTGGAAGTAGAGTCTGGGTGAGGCTGGGCCGCATCAAGTATTCCACCACCGTGGTGGTGGTGGGCCGCTCATCCCGTGGCCAGCCCGGGCGCCACCGGCGCTTTGAAGGCCGCAGGGCCCCTCCCCCGTGCCCCACATGTCCTGGCAATTGGCCCGCGGGCCACGAGTTTGAGACCCCTGACCTGGAAAAGAAAGATGGACACAGAGGCCAGAAAATCACTTTGCAGTATCCCAGCTTCAACGTTAAAATATTTTTAATTTAAAAAGCATTTAAAAATAAGTTTAAAAAAGCCAGGAAGACCAGGAGGTTAGTAGGCACCAATGGAAATGTCTGTGACCACAGGGTTGTCCATGGGTACCACATTTAAGGTCTGCCACTTTAGAATACCTCAGAGGAAGATGCATCACCAACAAACCTATGAACTCTGGAATCCAACTTTTATTGTATCTCTAACCAGTTTAAGGGGTGGTGGTTTTTGTTAGTTGCTTTAACGCTACTTGAAATAAAAAGATAATCAATTTACTCTTCAAAGAGTAGCTCAGTTTGCTCTGTTGTGCTCTAGAGTTATAACTCTAGTCAAATACCAGTCAGACGTTGGGAGAAATTGTAATTCACCACATCGGCACGTTTAAATTATTAATGGGAGATGCAAGCTGGGAAGGATTTGCAAATAAACCATTACTCTGGAAATACTATGAATCCCTCAAGACTATGAAGGAACAAGAGGGCTGAAAAATATGGAATATGTCAAACTACCATGCAGAAAGGGACTTGGGGAATTCAGATCAGGTCACCAAGTTCAACTACAAACCATTCTTTGTCTTTCATTCTGAGTATGATTCCTTGTAAGGGCCATAACATTTCAACAATAACACCATATTTAAGGAAGTGCTTTTAAAAAATCTCCTCATAAGTCTCATGTTTAATAATCTATGAGCACTAGCACTGTGTTTAAATGGGAGCAATATGTTATTTATAGCTTCCTTCCAACACTGCCGCAGTATTCACATAATCCTAGACTGGACAAAGCTCTAGGAATGATGAGTTAGAATAACAGTGTTGACATCCTATGCTGTCTACTCAGAAATAAATCTCACTAGGTCCAATGCTCCCTAGTAAGCGTATTTGGGATTGCAACCTTCCTTCATGTTAGTCCATCACAAAATTTTGAGCTAGGCCTCCCTCCAGCTGTGCTTTTGGTTTACTTACTTGTATAGACTTCAAGCTGAGTCACACTTTGGGAAAGAATACAGTGGTAAAGTTTAGGTTCATGCAACTGCTTCCACAGCAGGTGAGAGCTCTTTTGTTTGAATACTCCAGCCTCTAAAAAATGAGTATGCCATAACTATGTACTTTTTGGATAAGCTGAATCAACTTCCAGTCCTCAAATCACAGATTCCATAGAATCACTTTATGCAAAAGGGATTTCCTTCACAGAAGTATTTTTCATATAAGAAACTGCAGAAATCCTGTATATAAAACACAGTCCAGGAATGGGAAAGCTGTGGCCCTTAGATTTTGTTGGATTCCAGGTCCCATCCTGTAGCCCAGCTGAGATATAAAATGTGGGAGAGGGCACTCCTACTGAAACATGAGGAGGAACTCAAGGGTCTGGGATACCACTGGATTCTGCAGTGTCCAGGGCAGCCATGGCGCTCTAAGATGGATGGCAGCTGTGGGAAGATTCAGCTCTGTGCAAGCTGCATAGAAATTTTGCTGAACCTTAGAGACAGCCAGATCTGACCTTGGCATTTTGCCTGATAGTGAGGACAAAGAACATGTTTCTTATTTACTAAGATGCCAAATCACAGACATCCCAGCAGATGTGGAAATACTTGGGCTGCTTTGGAGGGTGTTGATGTGGAATGTGCTTACAAAGCAATGGAAAGATGAAAGCTGCACGGCTGACATCTTCCCTAGAAAATTTGTAGGCAATGCAGGGTGGAATAACAAGTCCACCTGCATGCTTTGGGCAACGTTCTTGAATCATAACATGATGCCATCTCTGATCAATTCAAAAAGGGCTTCCGGGTTACTCATTTCATATGAACCCATAAAAATGGCTTCATGCAAAGCATTAAACTGCAGTTCTCGTTAGCTATTGTTGAGGAAAACGGGCCATGATTTTAAATGTCATGGTTTGAATTTGTCTTATTTACCTCATTAATTTTTAACCACAGTTTGTGTAGGTTTGGCTGTACTGGCTGGGTTCACAAGTCACAGCAAACAACCCAGTGTTGTTTCCACAGTGCATTCATGTTTCCTTAACTTACTGATCAGACAATCATGTAGTTATCCAGGCAGTGCAAGTTTCTGTGCTCCCTGCTCCATCTTCCTGGCCTCTCTACATGTCCTGGCAACTCCAGCAAGCAAAATCCCTGTCCTTTTCCTTTTCTTGCCTGTGGACCACAGCAGCCTTCTCCTGACTGGTGTGCTGGAGTCCTGCGGTGGGTTCCCCCTTCCTCCCCAGTGTATCTGAATGTCTGCAATGCTTCCCAGCTGCTCCAGCACTCAGAGATTTTAATTAAGTGAAAAGAGGCAGTTTCCGCATGATTTCCCCTTCTCCTTCTGTGTATTTTAACACTGTCTCCTTGTCTCCCAAAAGTAAACAGCAACATGGACTTACCCAATGGGAATAAAGTAAATACTGACACATATGTTGCTAGGGAGCTGACAATAGAGATTTAAGCCAAAAGCAGCCACTTCCATGGCCACTACCTGCCAGAGGATTCCAGTCATCAAGTCCAGATGACACAACAGTCTCACAATGGTAAGATTTCACCATGGCTTCTGATATCATGTGAACCCAGCCATTGACTAACTAGCATTAGTTAAAAGCAAAAAAATCTCCTCTCCTCCTTCTGCCTTGCCATAAGGGAGAGGAACATGCAAGCTTTGAATCTTGTGCCTGTAACAGTAAATCATATAATGCTGGTTGCAACCCACAAAAAAATGTTGCTGGGGCCCCTTACCGCCCCCCCCTCCAAATTTAGTGGATACAGAGTAACAGTACTTGTTGCACTGCATCACATCCATTTTCAACTGCAATTAGTTGAGCATTATCTCATCCCCAAGATATAGTGGCTGGGTTGGCACAGTCACTGCAGCTTAAACAAGCCATGGTGGACTGTTGTTGGGTTCTTTGAAGGTTGTTTCCCTTTCTCATATGGCATCCTTTCCAGGTTTGGACAACAAGATAATCTGTGCCCAGAGAAGTTATTGGATAAATGGTGTCTGACATGCACCATCGCTTAAACAAGCCATTGTAGCTCCTTTAGGTCACAGGGGTTATGAGAAGCAGATTAATCACTTTTGAAATGAAAAGTTTATGTAAAAGAGAATTTATTAATTTCAGAGTAAGAGAAAACAGCTACATAATAGATGTGATCTTTTAGGGGTAAATCTATACACTGTGATCACATCTACTGTGATAAATTGCACCAGTTTAAATTAAAAGTTCAAAAGAACCATTAAACCTGAAGATAATCTTGTTTTGCAGAGAAATTATTTGAAAGCTTTAATTATTCCATTCAGTGTTCTCTGATATATTGTGTATTTAATTTAATACATAGATGTGTTAATCCCCACCATCGCCAATCTGCATATTATTTAATCAGTTTGGTGATTTTTATTACACTTTCGGGAAATTTCCTTTACAGCAAAGCATGTGAAAGAAGACTCTTCTAGACACCCAATAAAGCCAGGATAAAATGAAACAGTGATGCTCACAGGGCCAAAGGAAAAATGAAGTATCCCCTTTTTTCTGAGTTAAAGTAAACTGTTTGTTGGTATTGATGTGGCACACTATTTGTGTGGGCCTAAGGACAATTACTGTTGCATCCTCCCTAAAAGGGACAAAGTTCCTATCCTAATAACAATGGAAATGTATTATAAAGACAGTAGGGCCAACTGTACTGGGCAAGAACCTGGCCAAATAATAGAATCTAATCCAAATACCAATGGGAATGTTTGAAACCAAATCTCTGTATTTTCACATTGATTTGCAAAATCAAAAGTCTCATTAGACCAGAAGAAGTGGAAATGGACTCAAAGAACTGTTATCCTTCTTCATGTTGACTGTGGAGATGTATGCATACAAAATCTCTTCACAGTCAAAGATCATCCAGAATTTGTAAAATGTCATGGGCTTTGCAAAAAGCATGCATGCTGTCTAATTTAGAGCTACCAGATGTGTTTTTAATTCATCAAAACCATGAAAAAGTGACACCTGAGCCAAAACAAAAAACAAAAACAAAAAAACCCAAAACAAAAACAAAGTAACAGATGTGTTGTTAATCACCCAAGACTGACTTGTGTCTTCAATCACCTCCGGCTGATTCCACAGGAACTTGACATTTCTTGGTAAAGACAGCAACATTACATCCCCCCTCCAACAGTTGAGATTGTAGTATAGGATTTGTTTCCCAATTCCTTTGATTTCAGAGCTGATCCTTTTTTCCTTAAGTGAATGTCCACAAATTTCTGAACTATCATTTCTTTACATTACTTTTTCCAGCTTAAAGATAATAGTCATTACAAAATATACTTGGCTATTACAAAAAAGGCTTTAACATGGGTAACATGGTATAATTCACTGTATAAAATATTTGCAAACCCGCAAGCAATTAATAATTATTTTTTTCCATTAAAACAATATTGTAATAAAATATGCCTAGTTTATATTAAATGACATTTGATGGTCTATATCCTAGCCTCTCCTGTTATGCATTTTAGTTTGATATTCAAGACTTCTGTTTGCCTTAAGCCTTAGAAACTTGCAATTTCTATAACTAGGTAGTACCCATCACTTCCAGGTTATCTTGCCAAAAAGTATCCTAATTATAATGTTTTCCTCTTGCAAGGAAACCAAAGCAGCTTGCATGAGCTTCCTCCTTTCTATTTTGTCCTCACAACAAAGGGAGGTATGTTGAACTACAACTCCCAGGAGTTTTAGCCACCATGATCAATCAACTGGGATTGTGGAAGTTGTAGTTCAAAACATCTGGAGAGTACCAGGTTACCTATACCAGGCATCAACCCATTTGATAGTCCTATAATCTTTGCTCTCCCTCCACAAAGGAACCTTTTTCTGAGGTGTTTCTATTTACTGAATGATCTGAAGATAATGGACTTGATTACTCTTCTCCAAGTGAAGAATGGATAGTCTTTTTAGATATATACTTATGTACCAAAGGTCCTAGACTGGAAGTGCACCTTTACTTGTTTTGTTACGTCTCTGTAGCAGACCACTAGAACAACTCAACTAGTAGTTCCAGAAACAACCATAGAAATAGATTAGAAATCTTTTTCTTGAATTGATCACTTCAGCAGGGATCCATTTTGTAGTGTAGGCAGTGTAGCATACCAAGATTTCACTACCCTCAAGGTCTAGTTCCTTCTGCTGTTCTAGAAGGGCTGCACTGGAATAACCTTATCCTTATCTTCATAAGAAGGCAAATACTGTAACACTAATGAAAGATCTATGTAGAACACTCATTAGAGAGAGGTACTTCCTTGGCCCATTGTGCACCTAAGTAAGTAGAAGATTTAACATGACCATATGAAAAGCTTCTGTCTATAGCAGCACTGGCATAAAGTATTTGTTTCACAGTACCTTGCCAGATTCTGGTTGGCAAGATCCTTTGTGCCTATCTGAGTGAAATTTAGCCTGAAGGCACAAATCTGTCCCTTGGCAAAGTTTCCTGTTCCTGGTTCTCTGTTTAGCCTTTTACTTCCTATATGGACTTCAGCAAAGTAGGAAAATGCTAGGCAAACTTTCTTTGTTAGGGAGACTGCATGTGTCCAAGACAGTTTGGGGAATGTTCTCTTAGGCATAAACTCCACCTGAAATTGAGATAATATTTGCATCTACCATGCATGCTTTTAATCATGCAAATTGCATCAGCTTTAACCCTCTCTCTTGAGGAATGTCTTCCTTCTGAAGCCAGAACTTGCTCTGGAATAAATTCCAAAGTTCTACATTTTACAAAAATATGCATTCCTAAAAGCAAAAAACAGTTTCCACATAAAAATACAGCACTGAAATAAATTTCTGCCCTGAACAGTTTTCCCCTGTCACCTTTTTATGTGCACATCAGTTTAGACTTCCATATTTATTTCATTGGAATAATTTGATCTGTTGTACTAATCTTAGCACATGTGGATCAATTCTCTCTACTAAAAGGAATAGGGATTTCAATGCCTCCAGGAGCTCAGTGTGTGCAAAAATCAACCAACCAATATCAAATCCAGTCAAAATCAAAATGAAAGCACTGCTTTCCTGGAAATGTAGGTGCCCTTCCTATCATATATTTTAAAACACTGAATCAAAATAGATAATACTAATGTAAAATGTCATTCTAATTAGATTGTTTTGATTAGCCTGTTTTGCCAGCATTAAACACTAGTTCAGCTACAGCAGCAATCCAGAAAGAAACATCTATAAAAGGTTAAATATTAATGCAATTACTTGGTCATTAAAGGTGTTTTGAAAACAGAATATACTCCGAATCTGAATATTTAAACATCAACTAGCACTTTGATATGAATCAAAATAATTATGATTACTTCCTGCTTGAAAGATGCCAATAGAAAAAAAGCATTGTAAAATGTTGTGCTTTCCTATATAATGTATTCTGGTTGTTAAAATATAAAACGTCAGTAGTACTAATGCAGTTTGAAGATTTTTTTTGGCAGCCATGGTATTTTAGTTACAAGACACAGAAGTGCCCATCAACTAGTTTGATCTTTCCGGTTTCATTCTTTTCTGTTCTTCTTATTCTACTCTGTCATTACTGCTAAACTCAGGAAATTCATTACTAACTTTGTCGCCAATGAATTCCATGGGGGCAACAGCATGACAGAGGGCTCTTCATATAGCTATAGCTATGATCATTCTAGCTGGTGGCAGTTCTCCTTTTGTCTCGAGACACTGTTCTTTGTTCAGTGAGGGATATTAAAGATAGTTCTGGTGGATATTATCTTATATTTCTCTAGAGTTATAAATTGTACTGAATGGTGGACAAGTAGAACTGAGCTGGCTTCAGATATAAAACAAAACCATCACTGTTTAGCTACAGTTGTAAGGCATGAAACTGAGGCTGTCAACAGATGGGTTTGTCCAAAAAATCAAAATATGAGACTGCTTTGCATACTATTAGCCTATTTCACATGTCACACCAACCCAGTGAATGAGCTAGCATGCTTAGCAGATGGAAAATGGAGAGGGAGGGAGAGAGAGAGAGAACTATTGAAAACCATAGTCAAACTGTGGTGTGGGTTTTAACTACTGTTAACACAAACCATGGTTTTGTGTGTGTCTGAACACAGCCACAGAAAAAAACCCATTCTTAAAATCAAGGTTCCAAGCTACTGAATTATACGACTTAAAAAATAGAATAAAACCTTCTTGTGACATAGTATGCTAATTTAAGATTTATCAATATATTGCTTTATTGTCTCTCTATTATCACAAAACAAGTTAACAACATTTAGAAGCCACAATAATTCAACTCATTGTCTCGTTTGAGATCTTCTAAACTTAGTTCATGTCTTGCAAATAAAGTTACAAACTTACCAAATGCATTTCTCAAAATCAGGCAACCTTCTTACCACCACCCTGTGGAACAAGAACAGGAACAGTGTCCTCCTTTTCTGAGGGAGGGAAAATACCCAGTATGGGAGCCCTTCAGAAGATTCAAGGGGAGAAGAGTGTTTATGATTAGCTTTCTATGAATTGTCTGATGCATCTTGTTTCAAACAAAACTGTATTTCTTTAAGGACACGATATGAGTTCCTAATCATCTACAGGTACATAATTGCTTAGTATTAAGGATCAAAAGGATGCTTTAAAAAGGCTAATAGATTATTTTTACCACTAAAGGCCAACACATATTCTTCCTGACTGTTTTTGCAGCATGGTGCTCACTTTATATCTTCCAGTAATTAGTAGGAATAAATTGTAACATGAATTATTCTCCAAGGATTTCCATCCTTTCATCTCATGGAAACTTTATCCACAAGAGGATTTGTCCTTTGCAGCTGCCAATTAGGACTTTTTTTCACTTGACAGTTATTACCACAATAGATCACCTTGATTTTCTGTTCTGTTTTGACATTGATAAATAGAAGTTCTGGATTCAATTGATAAAATACTTACTAGACATTTTGAAACAGAGTGGGTTGATTTTAAAGCTGCCATTTTAAACAGTTTCTTTAATTATATGCTTCCTCATGTATTATATGTTTATTCCACTTTTTAACTTTCAAGAAACTCAAAGTGGCTCACATCATTTTCCTTTTCCTCTCAATCATATCCTCACAACAACCTTGAGAGCTAGGTTGGGCTGAGAGTCTGTAACTGGCCCAGTTGGCTCCATGGCTGACTAGGGACTAGAACCCAGAACTCCTGAGTCCCAGTCCTGCACTCTTAACCATTAATCACTAGATAATAAATTGTCCTTTTTTATATGCCCTTTTATTGTCCTGTTATTTCAGTGAACTCTAAACAGCAGAAAGGAAATAGCTGGTATTCCACTTACCTATGTTCACTTCCATTTTTGTATAAAAGCTGTATTCTGGCAAAAGAACACGTGTGATTGTGCTAGTTGAGAATGTTGGACTTGGGACCTGGGGGATCCAATGTGGGAGTGTAAATTGGGAGTGAGAAAGACAGTTGCTCTTGGCACACATTTTCAAGGCCAACTAGCTGGACTTCAGAAGAGAAGATAGAGGAAGAGCATGAGGGCATCTTAGAATGTGGGCCAGTTCTAGACATTGGGATGAGAGAAGCGGAGATGCTTCCTAAGCAGGCAGGCAGCGTCTGAGAATAACCAAGATGTACAGGAGACTTGGAGCAGGGGAGTTCTCAGAGACTGACAAGCCAAGGCTGGTATGGCTTCTCAACAGCATGACACAATGTTGGCAGAGAAGGGCAGTCCAATTAGAGGATTGCCATATAGAAAAAAGTCACACTTACTTTCAGAAGGCCCCTCCCAAAAGAATAGGGCTAAGGAATACTCATAAGGAAAGTTCTTGGAGATGAATACTAGACTGGGTTCAACTAACTGCTCTGTACATACTCAGAGATTCATTCTGGGTGTTTATGCTTCTGGAAAATGCTTTGGTCAGTATGAACATTTTTCAAGAAAGATCTAAGGCTTTGAATGTGGGAAAGGAGGAACCACAACTCATAACATAGTGAGTCCCCACATAGCCCCCACTCAGCCTTGAAATTCACTGGGTGGCTTTGAGCCAGTCACTAACTCTCAGCCCAATCAACAGCATAAAGTAGTTGTTGTAAGGATAAAATAAACACCCTATACTCTTCACAAGAGGGAAAAAAGGCAAGATAAAATGCAATGTAATAATGCAATAATAATGAAAGGAAAATTACATATAAAAGCAACACTCATTTTAATTTTATCTGACTGAGGAAACACAGATACCTTAAAATACCGGGACATTATTCTTCTGGCAAATTCTGTGCAAAAGTGCAATGAAGGAACCCAAGACGTATGGCTGTGAACTGGTCTGTTTTTACATAGAAATCGCTTCTATCAGCAAATTCACAAAGCTGTGAAAAGTCAAGTGAATCCTTGCTTTTCCGGATCTACAGAGTTAAGCCTGTTTAAAGAAAGCAGTGCCTAAACTCAGGAGGTAAAGGAAACAGACATATGTACCAAGCAGCAGAAAGAGTTTTCTTAGTCTTGGCCATATTAGTTGGAGTGAGAGGAGTTTAAATACAAAACATCTAAGGGCACCGGTTTGGAGAAGGCTGGCTTATAGTATCATCACCCATTCCCACATACCTGATTTTAGCAATTCACATATTTCCTACCTTCATTTTTAAAAAGCACATAATTGATTCAAGGAAACTGCTTCTCCCACCACATCTACCAAAGTTAACTTTATTAAAACCACCCAGAGAGCTTCAGCTGTGAGGGGGGTATAGGAACAAAACAACGGAGCCAGCTTCTCTCTGCCTCCAGGATTGTAAAATTATTTGTTAGTGACTCCTAGTCAGGGAAGCTATGCTGACCATAAATATGCAACAGGAAATGCCGCTTTGAGTGCAATGAAAAAGAATAAGCAGGAATTTAGAGTTATGTCTTTCCACAGCCAGCATCCAAAATCCCTTCCATACTCCACAAATCCTACTCAGGCATTTGCTTGAACATGGGTGGCTAAAGTGTAGGCAGAGATGTACATAAAATCCTAGTTTCCAGGATGTGGGTTCCTCTACAGATCTTTGTGCACTAAGTGTACAGGTCTGATATGGACTTCTCTAAGTGTGTTTGGTTGGACATGCAAATTAGAAACTTCAGCTACCAATAAAGTAGCTTCAATTACAGCCTACAAAAGCTTTAGTAATACACAAATAAATTATAATACAGGATTCTAAGGATGCAGTCCTACTGATTGTGCCCTCAATTATTGGAAGTCCACAAACTTGGAGGCTTCCAGTCATTCTGTGCAGGACAGAAGAAACAGCAGAAATGATCTTCATGTCCTCATGCTGCATCTCTTGCTGGATGGATCTTGTTGTTCATCTAGAAGAGATGCTTGGGTGCAGGAGTATAGTTGGAAGGTGCCTATAAAGCCATTGAGTCCAACCTCCTGCTCCTCTTTCAAGTGTGGTCACCCATCTGGCTCCTGGTCCATGCCTTTCCAGTTTAGCAAAGGTGACTCGACATACTAGCTCAGTAAATAGCTAGGAAAGGAAGCTGGCGGAAGCTCAGGCTACCTCACATCTTGGTCTCTGATTACCCCTCACCTACTGGAGTGCTCCCTTTTCCTCCTCTTGGAGATTGATTTTCTGACCCCAGAGAGCAGGTGGTGTAATTCTTTCTACACAAGTGGAGGGTTGGAAGAGGAAGGGAGGCTGAATCTCCAAGCTGCCCCTTCCAAGGCTGGAGTGCTATCTTGGAGGAGAGAATCCCCAGCATCCTATGGCACTTCAGATAAAGTCCAGGTGTCACAGGATTGCTCCCTCCATGCCCTTTATAGTCTTTTTAGAACTGTGTGCTAAAATATAAAGGCATAGAGAGGAGTCTGCATAATGGAGGATGTTCATAGAAAGGTCTGCATGTACACTTCTACTCTCTGTGCATATTGAAATTACCCAGGTATGTGTGAATTCCTTAACAATATTATAATAAATCACTTCAAGTGCAAGACAATCTAAATATGCCTATGTGTGCATGCATGTATTAAAAACACCTTTGTAGTCTCTGTGGTGGACAAAGAGGGCCTGTAGCTAAATGGTACATCACATCCTTTATATACAAAATATCTCATGTTTTATCCTTTGTATCACTAGGCAGGGCAGGGAAAGGTCCCTGACTGCAAATCCTGAAAGGCTACTGCCACTGAGATCGAAAGGCCAATATCGTGCATTTGTAACCTATTCTCAGTTTGTAAAGATCTAAATCTTTAACATATGATCAATTTGTTCCTGTTTCTCACATCATCCATAGCCTGATCCTGTGTATATGAGCTTAGAAGTAAGCTGCTGTTTTATTATTTACCTCAGACAAGTCCTCACCCATCTGCCCCTGGCTGATCCCCTGTGGCATTTTTCACATACCAATTAGACATTCATAAACTGAAAATTAAAATAATTTGGATATCTACTGAACAGCTGCTCCATTAAAATAGTAGGGCTTGTTGTAAAGAAGAAGCATACAATTTGATACGATACCCAAATGGGGACAGTGACCACAACTGAGGAGCAGGTGATCCCAATCCAGAAGCATCTGGACAGGCTGTGGAAGTGAGTGGGGGACAACAGAACGGATTCAATATGGATAAGTGCAAGGTACACAGGAATAGGTGTCACAGGTTCTGTGGTTGGACACCAGCACTTGTGAAAGGGATCTCAGGGTACTTGTCAACAGCAGGCTGAACATAAGCAAGCAGTGTGATGTGGCAGTTATGGCAAATGCCACCCATGGATGTGTGGCTTTCAGATCCTCAGAGCTGTTGATACCATGTTGATACATGACTCTGGTGCACCCACAACTGGAGTGCTGCATCCAGTTCCAGGCTCCACATTGTCAGAGAGACATATAGAATCGATTCAGCATAGGGTTACAAGAATGGTAGCCAGGTTGGGAGGGATGTAACATATGAGGAGAAATTGAAAGAACTGGTTCTTTTCAGGCTGGAGAAGAGTAGACTCTGAGGGAATCTTTTAGCGACTTATAGGTATGTCAGGGGATGTCATGTGGAGAAGGGTCATGATCTGTTCTTCCCCATAGTGGAGGGCAGGATACATTCCAATGGGGCAAAGTTCAAAGAAGCAGGCTTCAGGTTGGACATCAGAAAGTACTTCTTGATGGTTAGGACCCCAGGATATGGAATGGGCTTCCAAGAGCGGTGGTTGAGACCCCATCAGTGAGGGTGTTCAAGGAAAGAGTGGACAACCATATGTTGGGGATTACATGTGCAGAGCTGACTGAAGCTGGGGGTCAGACTACATAGCTCTGGAGGTCCTCTCTGACTCACTTGGTTTCTATGTTTCTATATACATCCATTTCTCTTATCTAAAATGGGTGACATAGCTTACCACTCTACTTCAAGATATGCATTTTGCCCCCTCTGTACTGCATTTTCCTATTTTTTTTTTTTTCCTGGTGCATCCACTGCATTTACTCCAAGCAAGAAACAGTACAGAACTGCACCACAATTCCAAGCTCCGTTGCAGCTGTGCCCTTCCTCTCCAGTAGCTTTGTCTTTCACTTCACTATTAAAGCTAGAAAACGTCGAGTCACTGGAATTCTACTGCTAAAATATAGGATTTTCGCATTTTTAAAAAAAAAAATCCCTGACGCCTATGGGACAGAAAGCAGGCATGGGGGATTGCAAAAGCCGTAGCAACAGCGTAGCGTAGAAAGCGCTCACTGCCAATACTATGCGTTTCCTTCCGTATGCAAGAGGTGAAAGTTGAAAGGGGAACCAACACATGCGGCAAAGAGCTTGAAAAAGGAGAAAGCATCTGATAGGAAAGATTTTCGTCTTTTTGGTGCTGCCCTCTAGGAGAGACATCTCGGTTTGCATTCATTTTACCGAAAAAGCAAACTACCAGGAGATGGCGGTATAAGATAACATAACACCACATGCTTTGTTAACGCTGTGTTTCTGAGTGCGCGTGTTGCCGCAAAAACCGCACGATTCTCTTGAGTTAAGTCCAGCTTTCTGAGATACTGCTTTGGGGCACAGCAACCGCTTTTGTTCATGTCCTTTAAATTTGCCCATGGAGCCACACATTTTACAGGAGTTAGAAAATAAGCGTTGGTGATGAATTACAGGTCTCATGTGAAACCTGTTTGGTTTCTCAGGATGAAATCCTATTTGTTGCTTGAGCAACAATTCATTTGTACAATAGGATTTCTCCAACCTTTTCTCTTCACTCCTTTCTCCTGCAGTCTTTTACATATGCCTCATATCTTTTCTGTAGATTTAGGGAGCACAGAAGGGGAAATCCATTCCTAAGTTCCCTCTTGCTGATGAAATGGCCTAACCAGATACAACCCTTTGTGTGATCCAGAATCTTGTGTGATCCAGAATCTTGATACAGCATGCAAAGGCCTTCCTTTGCCATGCAAAGACTTTGGCCCACTTTTAAGAGAATAAGAGTAGAAGACCTCTGTAGGCCTTCCTGCTCAATGCAAGTTTTGAAATGTTGGGTAGGGCTGATATGGTTGATCCCATCTCTTTTACATGTTTTCAGACCTAGACCCTATTTAGGTATAACAGCTGAATACAAGATTAGTCTGAAGACCTAAAGAGTTGAGAAAGAACTTGACGATAATCTACCTCATTGTTTTGTATAGTGCACGATGACATTAAAGCATCCTTGACAGGTAGCCAACCAGTCTTTGCTTAAATAACACCATTGAAGGTGAGCCCACCTCTTCCTGAGGTAGCTTGTTGTCTTTTACAACTGTGAAATGTTTGGAGAGGCAGACAAGGTATTGTGAGTAGCTGGCTTGAAAATTAGCATGGCTTTGGTTTCTTTGGCCCCCACATGCAGCAGCTTGCTTTAAAACAAGAAATTATTGATAATTGTTGGGTGATTAAGAGATTTTGTGTAAGAGAAGGGAAAGGAGGCAGACTTGCTGGCATCCCTTAGTCATGCTGCTTCAATTACTAGACTTTTAATATCCCATGAGTCAGTCAGAAGAGAGCATTGGTGGCTTTGGGAATGTTTCCAAGAATAGAAAGCTTGTCACTACATTTAGCTAAATGAAAGACAGAACTGTTAAGCTGGATAACTCCCCATCCAGATCATATACAGAATCTACAATCTTATAAGCAGTTACCTTAGTAGGATCAGTTCTAAGCAGGCATGTATAGGATTGCAATATAAAGTTTTAATTTGTGTTGACTTAAGTGGTTTTCAGAGGTGTGGAAATCAAAGATACTCTCCATCATCATCATTTCATTTCTATACCAACCCACTGCTGAAGCTCTCTGGGCTTAACATCTTTAAATGAGTGGGCTGGCATAGCACCCTAAGCCACCCTAGAAATAAATTACACAGATGATCTGCCTTGCCATGAACTATTCTGTCTCTATTTCCCCCTCAGTCCTCCAGCTGGTTTCAGCATGCATTCAAGGTGCCTTTGCAGCAGAATCCACATCCCTCCGTTCCTTGCTATGAGGAACATTAGCATTAACATTATCATTTTTATTTTGATCAACTGCCATGTTCAGGTTATGTTTTACTTTTGCTGGCTCCTGTGGGAAAGTTTTCCTTTCCCTCCTCTACCCCATGCTTGTGTTTCTAATCAACACTATAAATCATTTCATGTCCTTATGTGATTTTATTAGCATATTAATATCTTTGCCTGCCTGTGCTGATGGTTTCATTCACCAGCCTGTCTTCCCTCAGCCCCAATTTGGTTTTCATGCCATATCCCCCAGTCTCCTTTCTACGATTCCCTTGGTAGCAGTTTGTGTTGCAGTCACTACTGCCATTGCCATTCCACTTCCCAGGCCTGTCTACAAAGTTGCTCTCCCTCCTGCCTTTGCTACTTGAAACAGGGAGAGTTTCAAGTAGCAAAGTGTGCATCCTTTCACAGAGGCAGGTGTTTACATTCCCTACAGACTGGTGGACCTTCCCACACAAGCCTAAACAAGCTTCTTTCATAACCCCCTCATTTCCACCTGTGGCCTACAGATGCAGCATATATACAAGGGAATCTTGTGCCGGTGAAATGTAATAGCAATCAAGGAAATCATGCTGGTCATCATGGTGAAGGATTTTAATGGGGGTAGTTACAGTAGAAATGAGTGTTTCCTCCCTTCAAAGCCCAAGACACCATTTTCTGAGGAAGCAGGAATACAATTGAAGGAACAAATTATCACAACTCAACCTCCTTATGCACCCACACATGCAGAATGTATAATACAAGCTATACTACAACAGATGTAGCTGTACCTTTGTGTTTGAGTATTTTATTAATTGATTCTGGCAGGTGATCCTAAGCTTCAAGTGAGTGATTATTCTTACCCAGTAGTACAGGTTTTAGAGATGAATGTGAACAATCCAAACACCAACGTTAGAGACCTTCTCACCAATGGAATGCCTTGGGAGACAACAGTGTTCCATTTTGCTGTCTCCAACTGTCCTTGAAAGCACACCTGGCAAAACAATTCTATGTTAAAATGTTAAATTTTATTAAGATACAGACTGCAAGGAAAGAAGTGAAGAGCTATGCATAGGAGAAAGAAGATAGGGGTTTGGTATGGTTGGCATAAAGGAATTACTGACATGTTTTCCATGCTGATCTTCCTCTTCCATCTGAGACAAATAATGTGGTTGGTGACAACTGCTCTGAAGACTTAATTCAGGTACTAGTTGTGACTTCTTCACTGCAGGTGCTACTCTGAGCTCAATGCAATGGTGCAGATATTATGCAGACATGGCATCTTCTAGAGTACATGAGAACATGTTCAAAAGCTTGAAGCCTTTCATATACCATCGTTTGCCATGCCATAACATTTGAGAAGCCAAGACTAATGCTGTGAAGTTACACACACACTTACCTGAAATTCCACGAAAACCAGTGGGACTTACTTGTGACTAGACATGTATTAATTGGTTCTGTAAGAACATGAACCCATGCTTGTTTATTCAGGAATTCCACTATGTTCAGAAGTCCATACTTTCAAGTAGGTGTGCAAAAGATGTAAGCCTAATGCTGTAATGTTACAAAAAATATTTATTTGGGGGTAAATAACGCTAAAATCAATGAACCATGTAGTCTAACTAACATGGATAGGCTTAGACCAGGATTCATGAAAAACTAGTTAGAATATAACACTTCAGTAATATAGTATAAATCTGGACTAGTATCCAGAAAGGTCAATGATGGATTAAAAGAAATTTGACATAATAAAGGTCCTGAAAATAAATTCTGAATAAACCTGCAAATGCCAGGATTCAAAGAACTATGAAAGTATTAATTCTTGAGCTTGATCATCATCAATATCTAGATGATGTTAGGCAAAATATCTAGAATGAAGTTTAGTTGCAAAAATAGTCTGTGATATGGCATGGAAGCAGGTGGTCAAAGCAAAAAAGTAAAAAATGTCATGAAGCTAATGCAAACTCCTTGAATGAGCTAAGTATCATGTGATCCAAAGAATACATTCTAACTACCTAATACATAACTATAGTGTATACTTCAGCCATATATATTACTATATGCAACAAATTAGAGCACAAATTAATGTTCTGTACATAACTTGAATAGCAAATATCAACTAGGTTGTCAGTTAATTAATTATCAGCTGTATCCATTCTTCCATTACCCTCTTTGATATATTACACTTGCAAAATAAATTATTCATCTCACAATCCTTCTCAGTTGTAGAAAGTGTTTTAGCTTGATCTCCTTTGCAGCTGAAGTACTGGTACCAGCTGAACAGCAAATCTATAACACTGTTGCCTGCGTAATTAAAAGATAAGACATAATAATCAAGTATGTCCAAAAAAAGATATGTAGAGCTTACAATCTGTCAAACTATTAGCTGTACAACTCCTGGATCTAGAATACAAAAAGACTTTTCATCAGGGGGTATGTATTATTGCAATATTACAAGAAATCTATGCTTCATGCTTTATTTATTAATGATTATCTTGATCTCTTTACAGCAGGAGATCAATGTGTTCATGTATATTGTTGCTTAGAAACAAGAATGTGAGTCATGCATGCATGTATGGACATGCAAGCAAGCATATGAATGCCTGTACCATACATATTTGTAAGTCTGATTTATATTTCCACAAATTTGCCAAGTTGTTTGCAACTGTTCTGCTAGATATTGGAATATCTTGTAAAGAAAAGGTACTTGTCAATGATGCTAATTTTGATTTGAAGAGCAATATAAATGAAATTTAATCAAATAATCAGAGCACAATTTGCTCTGTACAGCACCCAGATGATCTGCCTAACATGCAGAATTCATTTGCCAAGCTCAAGTGTTTTAGTTGGTATCCCTAAAATAAGAACTGTATGTTCTCCTTTAATCTGGATATTGGATTTACAAACCGCAGTAAATTATACAGCTGACATCTAGATTAAGTTTTCCACTTTCTCTATTTTATACTTTATTTCTTCAGATTACCCTCCTTTCATATTTGTAAGTCCTGATGATGTTGACAGGCTACTTGGGATACTAAGAAAAACTACCTGCCCTCTCAGTCCATATCCATGTCCCTCTTGGCCAGTAATCCAGGGGGTGGAAGCACTGAGGGAGCTATTCTGTCTTCCTGCCTGAGAATAGATATTGTAGGGTTCCTCCTTAAGAAACCTAATTTGAACCACTTGGACCTTAACAACTGTAGACCAGTCTCAAATATAGGTCTCTGTGAAAGAAACTGGTGTCTTTTTAGCTCCAGGCAATTCTGAATTATACTGATTTTTTGGACCCATTTCAAACCGGATTCAGAAACCAACCTGGCTGTCATATGATGTACGAGCTGAAGCTTCTAGAATAAGCACAAGGGTAACTCTGTGTGCAGCACATTAAAGAAATTGAGTCTATTAGTTACCAGCACATGTACTACTGTTTTCAGGTCATTTTTCTCTAGGAAGAGATGCAATTGGCAAATCAGCCAAAGTTGATAGCAGACACTCTTGACCCTGGCTTCATCTGAAGGGTTGGGTCAAACAGCACCCCAAAATGAAAACAATATTTTAGGGGGAGTCTGACCCCCATCTAGAACTGGTTGGCACATTTCTAATCCTGAATTTAAACAGCAACCACTTCTGTTTTGGATCCAACTTCAGTTTTCCAGAAACCAATCTGGCTGCCATATTTTGTACTAGCGGAAGTTTCCAGAATAGGCAGGCAGGAACCCTACCCTCTCTGAAGGAGGCATTGATGATAAAACATAATAATTCCCTCAGTGCCCACACATCCTGGACTATCAGCCAAAATAGACATGGCTCAAAGGAGCAGGTGATTTTTCTCAACAGTTTAAGCAATCTGTCAACATCATTAGGACTTACAAGCTGAAGTGGGTGCAAAAGACTCCATTCATTGAATTGCTGTGTCAAATCTCTGGGCTGATTTCCACACCCAAAATCACGACAAACTCAAATCTTTTCTGAGAAATGTTATCTACAAAATCGTAATGAAATGCATCACAGCAAGCAATTGATGGCACTAAAGATAGTGGGGCACTGGGGATTGAAACAGGTCTCTTACTAACCTAAATAACTCTGCTAGATGTGAATTTGCAGGCGGAGGAGAAAGCATACTTTGCTGCTTGTATCAGCGCCCCATAGGAGCAATGGTGCTCTTTATAAAGTGTTTTGTCAGAGCTGAGTTCAGTTTTCCATCATTGGGGCTCTAGGCATTTTCCTCCCTGCTTCATATACTAGAGTTCCTCCATATAGCAGGGAGTTATTTTGGAAGCATCTTGGAGATGACACAGAAGCAATCATATCTAAGACCCTAGCCCACTCCCGATTCCATTTTGTGACTAAGATTTGAAAGGATTGCTGGCAATACTAGCCAAAAAAATTCCCTAGGGCTATCTGGAAGCCTATTGGATCCTTAAAGCTTCAGAGGCAGACCATTTTAATAGGTCCATCATCCCTGAGGTAGCACAAGGAAAGAGCTGTGATCGTAGCCTTGACCAGATAATGATCTGACCAAAGCAAGAGGGTGTAAAAACTTCAGCCTTTGAAACCAGCTGTTCAGAACTGGATATAGCCTCGAGAATGTGTCCAATAGTATGTGTGAGTCCAGAGCACAACTGGGACAGTCCTATGGAAATCTCATGAGCAGCACCTGGCAAACTGGACTCAAAAGCAACATTGAAATCCCACAGGTTTAACAGCCTTGTGTCTTTGGTTCTTGTAATTTAGTATGTTATCTTTGCATTTTTGAAATTATCCATTGGAACTGGTGAGGTGGGTTAATCATGGCCCAAAGTTTCTTTATTTTAACTAAAATCCTGATAAAAAGCTTATAAAAGTTGTTTAAGGACTGCATTCGGTCTGCAGTTCTATGTTGCTGAGCTGACACCTGGTATAGATTAAGGATGAGACAGTCTGTTTGCTTAAGCGGAATACCTAAGGTCAGTAGGGCGAACACACTCAGTATTTCAGCAGAGGCATATGTTTCCTTACCAGAGTCTCTTTGCCCTATTAACCCCATTTCGGTTCACAATTCTTTTTCTTGTTCTGGAACACTGCACATTGTAAAAGCATTCCTTTTTGCTCCCATAGCAACAGAAAAGCCCACTGCATATGGGGATTCTCTGATGCAAAGCTATGCTCAGCTCAGTTGTGAGATAAATGTCATAAGGCTGTTCAGCAAACAGGAAAGCAACTCACAAAACAAATTAAAGGGAATACTGTGGTGAGGACAAAAAAACTCATACTATAATTTTCCATGGTAATAAGTTATATTCAACTTTAATATATTTTCTGGCCACTGGACATTGAAATTGCTATATGTCCTTACAAAGCAAGATGATAAATTCCTACTAGCTTTAATGGAAATAGGAGCAGACCCTGATCAAATAACGCCTGAGGCAAAGTCACTCCTCAAATGTAGGTGTCCTTTGTTTTCACATCATTTCAAAGATTCATGAATCTCTCTGCAATACTTTCCCCTGCCAGATAGATTTTAATCCCATTGGCAATCACAGTACAGATGCAGAACCTGAAGATGAAGTCTAGTTTTTTCTCTGCCAAATGCACTTATGACTGAATGCATTTAATTGCAAGATACCCAAATATTTAACTATTCAGATTACCACTTAAAAGTTTATCTTAGCATTGTCATTTATGGAATCAAGAGGCCATGTGAATGAAATGTGGTATAATCATTAGAATATAAACATTCCAATAAAATTCAGGATATGTGTTTCTGTGCGTGTGTGTGCACCCTGGCCCCTTCCCAGATGTATTTCACCAAAATGAAATAGAAATTTTGGATGCCCTGGTATGTCACCTTTTATGCTGTGATTTCAATAACAAGCCTTTTCATCCACTAGATAAGGGTAGACAAAATATTTTCCACAAAGTACATTCAATGAAAAAATGTTAGGTCTGAATTGGTGGCCAATGAAACTATAGCATCAGGAGGATTACTAATAGAAAGCAGTGGAATCTGCTACTTCTTAATGGATTCTGGTGCTATATGGTGTTTTTTGCTTCATTATAATAGCACTTCATAACTATTGAAGTCTTTGCTTAAAATGACCTCTGAATAGGAGTATCATCTTATTTACAAGGTATACTAAGTCCATTCTTACAAAAGTTCTGCATTATCCTTAAATGTATTTCTCAATTCATAGGTATAATTGACTCAGACTTAATTCCCTCACTATCCTCTTTTGCTCCCTAGAAGGATCACACACTTCTTATGCGATATTAGGAGTTAATTATTTAAGGGATAATTAAGTAAATAGGTTATGAAACAACCTATTGTTAAAAAAATAGAGGAGGAACTGTTTGGAGGAAATGCGTCAGAATAAGGATTGAAAGAGGTGTGATGCTAACTATGAGTAAATTGTTTTAATCAGTTTTCCACATGAGCCCTGTCATGCATAAATGCTGTCAACCCATTTACAAGTACAGTTAGCACGCTAGAATCAAATATATCTAGATGATTGGAATGCTCACTATACTCAAAAATGGGGTGCATTTTCTTGTAAATTTATAATTCCCTAAGCCAGTGATGGCGAACCTTTTAGAGACAAAGTGACCCAACTGCAACCCAAAACCCACTTATTTATCGCAAAGTGCCAACACTACAATAAAACCTGAAAACTGACCTTTTAGTTTAGAAAAAACCACCTCAAAGTCAGTCCAAGCAAATTAGGCTTTTTTTTTTTTTGTCATAGAACGCACCCGAACAGCGTTCCGGCACCTTTTTTCCCAATGGATTTTACGAAGTGATTTTGAATCGTAGCAGATCAGCAGCAAACATCATTAAAAGAGTGCCTGCAGGCTGCTTTTGTGTCTGCTATCTGCTATCTGATAGTGAGATAGTGAGGGCACTGCTCTTAGCTTGGGACGCTGCTCCGCCGGCTTGGGATTGGTGTGTGTGGTCACGCACTTACTGCCGGTGACGTGAGTTCCGACACATTTCTTTTTACAAAAAAAGCATTATATATACTTGGCAGCACACTGACTGGCCATGCAAAAGCTCGGATGAGTTGCAGTTAATGAGTTGTGACTCATGACTTCATCACCTGGCGCCACTACTCATTTCAGACCATGCACATGACCCCATGGGCGCCGTAATGCGATGCTTGGCTGCTGGGGCGACTTGGCTCACATGCCGACAGAGAGGGCTCTGTGTGCCTGCTATGGCACACGTAGCATAGGTTGACAACCACTGGCCTAACCCTACCTTGGTGCACTCCCCCTAACCCTAATATAGGGGCAACGTTCCATTGAGAATAATGCAATTTTGAAAAAGCCTTCCTTGAGCAGCTTTTTCTGCACAGCTCAACATTTCTGCCCATTCTAAACACATTCCAACCATCGAAATCAGGCCAGGACACCTCATTTTTCTAACCCTAACCCTGCCCTGGTGCACACCCCTAACCCTAATGTAGGGTAAAACTTCCATTGAAAAGAGGCTGATCTTGGAAAAGCCTTCCTCGTGTAGCTATTTCTGCACAGCTCAATGCGTCTGCCCATTCTAAACACATTCCAACCATCAAAATCATGCCTGGACACCTCGTTTTTCTAACCCTAACCCTACCCTGTTGCACACCTCAATCGCTAATATAGGGGTAAAGTTCCACTGAAAATAATGCAATTTTGAAAATGCCTTCCTTGAGCAGCTTTTTCTGCACAGCTCAACATTTCTGCCCATTCTAAACACATTCCAACTATCCAAATCATGCCAGGACACCTCATTTTCTAATCCTAGCCCAGTGATGGTGAACCTTTTAGAGACCAAGTGCCTTAACTGCAACCCAAAACCCACTTATTTATTGCAACATGCCAACACTGCAATAAAGCCTGAAAACTGAATTTTAATTTTTTGGGGCAAAGTGGGCAAGCTGTTGAAATGGGTGATGGTGGTGGGCCAACTCCAACTACTCTTGGATGAAACTGATTATCTGGACCCATTTCAGTCTGGCTCCAGACCCAGGTATGGTGCTGACTGCCTTGGTTGCCCTGTATGATGACCTGTGCAGGGAGAGAGACGGGGGAGTGCATCCCTGTTGCTTCTCCTGGACCTCTCAGCAGCTTATTTTATTTATTTATTTATTTATTTTCCGATTTATATGCTGCCTTTTTCCTACAAAGGGCTCAAGGCAGCTTACATCATTCTCCTCCACCATCTTATCCCCACAAAAACAATCCTGTGAGGTAGGTTGGGCTGAGAGTCTGTGACTGGTCCAAAGTCACCCAGTTGGCTCCATGGCCGAGCAGGGGCTCAAACCCAGATCCTCTGAGTCCCAGTCCCACGCTCTTAACCACTACACCACACTGGCTCTCGATACCATCGACCCTAGTATCCTCCTGGATAGGCTGGTGGGATTGGGAGTAAGAGGCACTGCTTGGCAGTGGTTCCGCTCCTACCTTGATGGCTGATTCCAGAAGGTGGTGCTGGGGGACTTTGGCTCTGCGCCATGGCAACTTTGCCATGGAGTACCGCAGAGTTCCATTTTGTCCCCCTTGCTATTTAATATCTACATGAAACCAATGGGAGAGGTCATCAGGAGGTTTGGGCTGTGGAGTCATCAGTATGCTGATGACACCCAGCTCTACCTCTCTTTTGCAACTAACCCACGTGAGGCAGTGGCTGTACTGAACCGATGCCTGGCCAAGGTAATGGGCTGGATGAGGGCCAATAAACTAAAGCTCAATCCAGATAAGATGGAGGTTCTGTTGGTGGGTGATTCGAGCTCCTGGGTAGGTGACTTGGGCCTTGCCCTGGACGGGATTGCACTCCCTTTAAAGGACAGGATCCACAGCTTGGGAGTGCTCCTCAACCCGGAGCTGTCCTTGGAAGCTCAAGTGACAGTGGTGGCAAGGAGCGCTTTCCTTCAGCTTCAGCTAATCCATCAGCTGCATCCCTACCTGGAGGAAGATTGCCTAGCAATAGTAACACACACATTGGTTACTTCCTGGTTGGATTTCTGTAACATGCTTTATGTGGGGCTGCCCTTGAAGACAGTCTGGATACTTCAGATGGTTCAAAATAGAGCTGCCAGGATGCTTTTGGGGACTGGACTTTATTCTCATATAACCCCAGTCCTCTATCAGCTCCATTTACTTCCCATTGAAGTCTGGGCTCAATTCAAGGTGCTGGTTATTACCTATAAAGCCCTAAACGGCTTGGAACCAGGATACCTAAAGGAACACCTTTTTCCCTATTTGCCCTCCCGCCCTCTGAGATCAGCAACAGAAGCCCTCCTCTGGGAACCCTCCATGAAAGATTAGGAGACAGAGTACCCAGAGAGAGGTCCGCCTGGTGCCATCGTTATATGTTTTTCAGCACCAGGTTAAGACCTTTTTATTTAATCAATATTTTAATAAGTTTTAATATTGAATTGTATTATTGTATTTTATTAATTGCAGCCAGAGTGGGTCGTCAATTTATTAATGCTGTTAGCCATCCAGAGATGTTAGGAATTGGACAGCATACACATTTTATAAATAAATAAACAATTCACAGCCAGTCCAAGCAAATATATATATTTCCTTGGCAGTGCACTGACTGGCCATGCAAAAGCTCGGATGAATTGTGGCTACTGAGTTGCGGCTTGTGATGTCATTGCCTTGTACCACTACTCCTTTCCGAGCATGCACATGGCCCCCATGTGTGCTGGTATCCGATGCTCGGCTGCTGGGTTTATGCTGGGGCGACTTGGGTTGTGTGCCGATAGAGAGGGCTTTGCGTGCCCACTGTGGCACACGTGCCATCGGTTCACCACCACTGCCCTAAGCTATTAAGATGTTATTTTTCTTGTAATATAACAAAAATAGTTAATAAACATTAAACTGACAGGGGGTAAATGATATGGTAAATGCATTTATACATGATAGAGGATGCATAAAATACTTATAAAACCAAATTGTGTATTCATGGCTGGCATAGCATCAGATCTATTTTGCCCTATAGGTTAATCTTAGATAAAACTCCATGTTCATGGTCATTACATTATAGTTCCTGTCAGAGTCCATACAGCTGTATACCATGGCTGATATTATGAAAAGCTGTTGAGAAAATCAAGAGATACACTCCCTATGTCTCTTTTCTAGCAAAGATCACCACTCAAATGACCAAGGCCATCTCAGTGCCAAACACAGGCCTGAAGTCAGATTGAAATGAGTCACTATTTAACCAAGTCATTGTCCTGCCTCATTCCCAGAATTTTAGTGGATAGGTCATGACATCCAGATAATGTCATCATCTACTTTTTTTTTTTTTTGCTACTGTTTCTACCACTTTTTTAACTGCAGAAAATTTGTGAAGGAAAAAAGAGAAAGAAATAACTTCCCAACATCTTCTACCAGATAAGTACTAGAAACTCTCTGTCTACAAACAACCTAGTAGTGAATCCTTGTACATAAAGGCTATGTCATAATACATTTGTTAGTCTATGAGATGTCACAAGAGTGCCATGATTCTGTGGTTTGTTGTTTTTGCTGCAATAGACTAATATGCTAATACCCTGAAAGTAGTCAAAGTTCATAGAAAAGGGAACATCACTGGGATGGATACAGGAACTGGCTGAGACCAATGAGACCGTTCACAAAACATGTGTATGGTTGGCATTTTGTATATACAATCTCTATCCAGGGTTTATCATGTTGTGCAATAGGATAAAGTGACAAGCATGGGTCATGTGAGGGTTAAACTAACATTGCAGAACCCAAAAACAGATCTTCACATAACCCACGCTTACTGTGTTCACATGTCACAACCCCTGAGCAGTGGGCTAGATATGCAATCTACTGCATGTAGACACCATTTTTAAGGGTTAAATAATCCATGAGGAGCCACAGCATGTCATCTGAACCTATTACAGAGTCTACTGCATGTTTCTCATCTCCATCAAACTCTACTACCTTTTTCATCTCAAGTGAGAAAGCTTGGAAAAGTGGTAGCAGAGAAAGAAGCCTATTGTGTCAGAAGTGGATCTCATGCTAGATTTCTAAAGATCAATTCCACAAATAAAGCCACAGCCTTGGGTTTCTAAGAACTGAGCAGGGCTGCCCAGGACAGGGCGCTTTGGAGGACACGTTATAAAGTTGGTATTGGATACCAGCACTTTGCCTTGTAGCATAGCTATCTTCCAGTAACAATGAAATAAAAAAAATCTAAAATGTCAAAGAAGCTAGGTGAGGCAATGATCCATGAGGGTGCCAAGAGAAGTTCTAATGGGCACCATGTTGGAGACCCCAGCCTAGAAACCAAGAAAGTTCCAGTTTCTTCTAATATTTGCATATCACGAAGAATGTCAATGTAAGTATTTTCTTCTCAACAGTTTTTCATAATATCAGCCATGGTATACAGCTGTATGGACTCTGACAGGAACTATAATGTAATGACCATGAACATGGAGTTTTATCTAAGATTAACCTATAGGGCAAAATAGATCTGATGCTATGCCAGCCATGAATACACAATTTGGTTTTATAAGTATTTTATGCATCCTCTATATATGTATTTTCCCTTCATTCCTGTTTGGCAAACTACAGCTACCAATTTCCCCATTGTCTACACAAAAAATTAAAGTACAGAGCTATGTTCTCCTTTGCATCTGTTCTGTGGCACTCCAATTCCATTCTGACCTGGTAGTCATCCCCTTATGGCCTACAAGCCCTGCTCTCTAGTGCCACATCAGTGGAGACGGCCATAGCTAGTGGAGGATGCTGTCCTCTGTACATGTTCGGAGGCACTCTCGCCTAACTTAAATCTGGCCTCCTGGCTACAAGCTTTTAAAGTAGGATTCAGTAGTCACTTCTGACCTTTCAGGGCTGAGCGCTCGCCCTGAATAAACCCAGGCTAAGTTCTAACTGCTTGCCAGCGAAGGGATATGAAACTTAAGCCTGTGCCATGGCAACAGACTTCCCTCCGCTCCAGTAACTGCCAGCAGAGACACGGGCACGACTCTCACTGGGTGGCAGTTCCACGCAGTTCAGCGAAGGTAGAAGGAGGCGGAGAAGGAGGCGGCGGCGCGCACGTCACTTTTCCCGGCCGCATGTTTACGTGGAGATGAAGATGGCGGCGCCGGTGACTCCGCCGCGGAGCTGCCTGTTCTCGTGAGGGGTGGAACGTGAGAGCGAGGCGGACCGCGACTCTCTGTCGTCCATTTTGGCGCCTTGGGGCCGGCGGCCCCTGCCTCTTAGCCCGGCGCTTGGTAACGATTTGGTCTCTGCGCAGGGGCCATGGAGGACGAGGAGAGGCAGAAGAAACTGGAGGCCGGCAAAGCCAAGGTAAGGAGAGACAAGAAGTGTCGGGCAGAAGGGGGTGGGATTGGTGGAAGACTGCGGAGAGACGGCAGTAGAGGAAGGTCTGGACTTTGTGGTTGGAGAACTCTGGAGCAGGTCGAGTTTAAGGGGTAAAGCCTGCTGGGCCCGCCCCTCTTCCCGCTGTCATTAGCAGTGGCTGAGCTTGACTATTAAAAGCTCCGAGGACGATTGTGGCAATGAGGCGTGCCCTGGCATCCTTCCCGCCCTGCGCTTTCTTTGTCTGGCATTCTCTCTTTGTGCTTATCTGCTGCACGGCGATATCAGTTGTAACACGGGATCATCCTTCTAACAAAAACTGTAGGATACCCATTGAAGCGCTTCCTTTTGCCTATTTGTATGTGTAGTAATGCGATTGGCTTGTGACAGCTGTTGCTGCTGGACAGAGACAGCAGCAGCAGCACATGCCTTGCAAATGCCACAGGTGCCAACTGATTCTTCTGTGGTGCTGACTCTTCTGCTAGCACTCATTCCACCAGAGCTAAGGCAAGAGGATTGGCTTGAACTTTAACAAGAACAGGAATGAATATATCTTACCTTTCATTTACAGTAATCAAAAATACAATAAAATTCTTTTAAAATGCAAAAACACCATAGGCAAAAAACAACTGAATTCAGCATCTAAATTAATTCCCAGAACACACATGCACGCACACACACTGTCAGGAATGCATTACATGCACAGCATAACATGATTTTTGGGTTCGTTCCGTGGTAGTAAGGGAATGTATGTGTGTACAGGTACCCTTTGTGTCATAATTCCGGTGCATCTGGTGTCTTACTGATTGTTTGGGAAACCTATAGGTAGGCAGCTGAGTATAAAAAGGCAACCAATAAGCATGCCTCTTTAAATTATCAAATTTAAAGTGCCCCTTTGTTTTCTTTGTCTGCAGGGTTGAATAGTTATTGCTGAATAGACATTTTCCTGTGTGCAACAAGCTTGTCAGTCTCTTTTGCAGCAATTTTTATAACATCTTTAATGTACATTGTGTTTTTTTCTTATCTTAATCAGTGTTATAGGTCCATATGGAGGTCTGGTTAAACTGTGTAAATGCACAACTAATTTGCATTAAACAGAAATAGGAACTTAAATTGTCTTCACAATGTCTTTGTAAATAATATAAGACAATAGAACTAGTCTGTCAGGGTACCAATTATTCCATGAAAGGCCATTCCCTGATCTATTAGAGAGTGTGGAACATATGTCAAATAGGAAAATTCAAAGGACAAAGATAGTTGGTTAATTTACAGCTAGCAGGGGAGTGGAAAAGGCAGAAAAGGGTTAAGCTACTTCTGTAGTAGGCAGGACCAGTCTGATCAGATTTATATCCATCTGGAAGTGGAGGATCCCATCCCAGTCTTGGTTTCACTTTCCCTAGCAGAGTTGGGATCCCAGGTTTTTATTGTTCAGAGAAGCAGAAGAAGAAATACTTAAGTCTATTATTGCCCTTTGGTGGGCATATTTGGTTTCAATAGCATTCTGGCCACCATGGTGCCACCCATTCTAAAAGTATCCTGATGCACCACTCCATACCAAGTTCTTCAGAATAGGATAGAGCTGCTGGTTTGATGATGATTGCCAGTTGCATTCCACGGAAAAAGTGCACGCCCTTCCATTCTCCAGCTGTTACATGGACCAGAAAAGGAAGGTAGCAACATCTAGGTGCCATTCTCCCTACCAAATTCTTTAGAACGATGATTGGCACTTGTGTCCCTCAGGGACAGTGGTGAAGAACGCCCATATGTGGGAAACTACATATCTGTACTCACAGTCTCACTGTGATCCTGATGTTGGACACTCCACAATCCACTCCAGTGGAGTGCACAGCTCAACAGCATTACAAAATTCTTAAGACAGTCAGTGGGGCCTTTCAGCAGTGATGTGAGATGGTGCCAAAATGCTTAGATTGCAGTCCTGTATAGTTCTAAGAGACTGAGGTAGAACTGAGGTGTTTCAGAACAAACCATGGACACTGCCTTTGCAGGAAAGCACATCCTAACACTGTTGTCAGGCTCCTGGTAGTTGTTAAGCAGGGAAATGTTCCCCAGAAGCCCTGTAGTGTTGCAGCTATCTCCTTATTGACCAGGGGTTCATTCTTCAGAGGCCTAGTGCCCAAGGAGCAAAGCCCACCCATAGTGGGAACCTAGCCAAATTCTAGATTTTCTCACATGGCGATGATGGCTTACAATACATCCTATTGTAGCAGGATAGTAATAGCAAGCACACACTCATCTACCTATTCTGGGGAATGAAAGCATGGAGGCAAGTGGCGGAGGCCGTGAAGTTAAATATAGAGAGTTGGGCGAAAGGATTCTGGCAGTGTCCCTTTCCCCATCATTTGTGAGAAAAACCTCATACTTGGACTATATGGATTATGAGAAATGTCAGTTTATGGTCAAGAACATGGATGGAACAATTACCTGATATCCTTGAGGCAAAGTTCAGGAAAAAGCAGAAAAAATCTTTTCCCTCCCAATTCTTTCCCAGTTCTGGTTCTTTAGGACACACAAAGTTGAAGGATCACCTGAAAATCCTCTGAAAACTTGTCAATCAATTCTGCTACCCCATGTTGGCACAACTTTTCAATGGCTTTTCATCAGTATATTCATAGTCTAAATGTGCCACACTTTCCCATTCATTCAGTGTATAGCAAACACTCCTAGGAGAAATCCTTGGAGTGCCATCTCTATATTTCTGTGAAGATTTTCTCTTTTCTCAGAAAAAGAAGAGGTAAGTTTTATGCACTATTCCCCTGACACACACACTTAGAAGCAGGAGGGTCATTGGGCATAGACAAATTGAGTTCCCCTGGCCTGAGGATTTTCCTGTGTTTTTTATCTGAAGCCACTAGGAGAAGCAGATTACGCTATGTAAAGAGCTGCTTGCCTCTTACAATCCCAAGAAGCCAGTAGGGGCATTTCAAAACACAACAGCAAAACAGCCTTATAGCTCCTCCATATGTCTACGACTTTATGAAAAAATCATACGTACAACTTTATAAAAAGTTAAATATTCTGCCAGTGGATTGCTGTATAGCTACACCACTGCCTGGCATTCTGGTTCCAGAGTTGTAGTCATAGCAATTAAGACAGCACAGTCACATTTCCTTCTACCAGGATTTCAAGCCTTGGCCTCTTCAGAACTCTGTGTAAAATTAAGCAAGATAGCCGAGACTTCTGGCCATGGTAATGAGTACAAGATAAGTCCCTTACATTTTTCTGCTTGCATCCTCTCAGCAGGTACAGTCAGACTAAATGTACAACTTGTAATATGCAGAGTGTATACTTCAAGTCTGAAGTTGATTTGTTTTTACTCCTTGGCAAGCACTCCTTTTGGAGAGTATTTGAAGTTGTCATCAAATCAAGAACAAGAAGCAGCTTTTTCCTTTGTTTCCTAGACAGAAGGAGAAACCTTCCAACAATTTTACTAGCTCCTTTTGAAGGAATTATTTCAGGTGATTATCTATGACTCTTATCATTGATATCTTTAGTTCTTCCTTCACAGGTTAGGTTCTATGCAAAGCATTGTTATAATTTCTGAAGAAAGCAATATTTATTGTTCAGGTACCTCTTAAAGAAAAGTTTCAGATTGTGTTCAGATTGCTCCATATTTCTTGTGTTAAAGGTAAACAAACACATGGAAATTCCCTGAGGGAAAGACTTTTGCATTCATATATTTTGCTTGGCAGGAGATCTGCAGGGACAAGACACTTCAGCTCTCATTGGGACATGAGTTCAGGTCCCAAAGAAGGAAAAAAGACTTTTATGTCCTACAACAAGAGCATTCTCTAGCTTTGTAGATCTCATGAGAATATATTGTCATGTTACTCATCTCCAGAACTCCAAAGATAATTTGGAAGCAATTGCTATTAATATAATATGCTTCTGTGCTTTCTTGTTGCCTTACCAGCAGAGAGTGAATATTAACCTATATTTTAACCAACTATTGCAATATCTTTAAAAATTTCCACAAGGATTCGGATTAACCAGCACCACACTGAATTATTTGTTGGGTTCTGTGTGCCATTGAAAAAATAACAATTTAAATAAATAAAAGAGATCCACATTGCTTTCAAAAGGGTGACTCTGTACTGTTGAATATGTGGGCCTACATAGTCTTCATACAGGCAAATTTGCTGAGCAGCCAGAAGGTTGATCAAGGCAAGCGGGCATCACATCCACAGATGTTCTATCTCATAACCAGACTGAGATGTAGAATTGTGGCTGCTTTGCACTTAAGGGGAATATGAAGCCTCCTCTATGTGTTTCCTAGTCTTCCTGTGTTGCCATAGTTACTAGATTGGCATGATCAGGGCAGAGTTATAGTTTGGCATTGGCCAAGGAGGTCCTGGTTTTCAGATTTGATAGACTTCAGTGTGAATCTATCCTGGAATCTTACAATCTGATTGGATTTGATATCTCAGGGCCTGATTCTTCTTCTGGAACCAGCCTGGCTTCAATTCTACATTTGAATGTTGAAAGAAAACAACTTTTAAAGCAGAAGCTGTCAGAAAAAAGTGACAACTATGATTCAGGCATCCTGATGAACTACTATAGCAAGCTTCTTTTGTTATGATTAATATGTGGAAGTTGTTATAATGATGGTTCAAACATGAGCATATGCTTTCAGAGTAGACTAGGATTCATAATGTGACCATTTTTTCTTTACGCCACTTCAGATAAGGGGTAGGCACCCGTAACTAGGTAGTAAGAAAACAAAGTGTCCTTAGACACATAGGACACCCTCCCCAAGTCAAATGTTACTTCTGAGATACTGCTTTTCTCTCTCTACCTGTGATACACAGAATTTCATCATGGCATCTTGCATTGGTGCTAGAAGTTCTCGTGGACCTGTCATTCGAGCCCTTTCCTTCCATTTATATTATGGAACTCAAATGTAAAGGCTCCTTACTGACTTCCACCAGGTGGTTACAAAGCTCTAGGAGCTGTCAGTTTGAGAAGAGCTCAGCTCTTTTCTACAAATAGAGCAACATTAAAATTTGGCCTATGGTTCAGGAATGGGGTTATCTGATTTTTAGTCTGTTTCCTTTGATCTTAAAAGTTAGCAGCAGCAAAAGCTCCTAATGTATAAATTATAAAAGGGGAGCTCAGGGACAGAAAGTCATGATTAGCTGATGTGTTTGTAAGTGAATCATATTGGTATTATCAGACTAGTTAAATTCCACCCAAAGTTGTAACTGCATATTTGGTCAGAAACATCAGGATGTCAGTGGCACTATGTACCTAGATACCAACAAAAGACATTTGTAGCACACCAACATGAACGATACCTTCCATGTTCATATACTACTGAAAAATATACAAGTTTGTTTCTATGGAAGTGTTATTTGGTTGTGGAGTCTCATAGCAGCTATTGTAATCTATGTAGTGCTACTCTCCCATGAAGAGGCACTGCTTTGAGACATCCCTTTTCTGCCTGCTCCGCACACTTGATGACTGAAAACAAAAAGTTAGATGAAAAGTCTGGTAAACTCTGGTCAACAAGGGATGAAGCAGGCAGTCCCATCCATACTGTAGGGGACACGGTGGATTTGATTTAGATCAAAATGATATAAATCACAATTTAAGTCACTAGTCAGTAAGACTAACTGAATGGATTAATGGAATTCATTTAACAAAAAAATTAAACTTTGCATGAATATACGCTGTCATGCTACGTAATGAAAAACTAATCCTTAAATAGAAAACTATCTTTAGATAGATATTTTTCTCAAAAAAGCATTTCATTTTTAAAAAATCCAATTTAAATTTTAATTCAGTTTTTATTTTTAAAAATAATTGATTTTTATCCACCCTGGTAGGGGAATACATTGTAATTAATTATTATTTATCGATTAAACTAATCATTATACTGAAAAGGTCACTGTCAACACTGAGTTCTTATTATGCTTTGTATGCTATATGGTTGAAGATACACAGAGATCATAAGACAACTGTAAATTCCTTTTCCTTTTCTGTTTCCTGTGGAAATCCATGTAGATATATGATATAATAACATATTTTATTTCCCAACTGGTCTAACACAAAGCAGTAAGTCTAACTGCTTATGGAAAGGTAGGTCCAGGGCAGTGCCATTAAACAGCATCTAGATAGCCATAGGATTTTTCACAGTCTTAACTTTAACCTTTGAAACTAGTTCTGAGGTCAGATCTGGAACTCTGAGGTCAGAGCACCTCCTTCCCCCCATGCACACAGCTGGTGTGCCTTGGCTGCTTCTTCAGGAACGTAAGCAGAAGTGGTTTTGTAGGCATTCTTCGGGGCACGGAGGGGACATGACGGGCATCGCGATGATCTAATGTGTCCTGGCAGCATCTCAGCACTTTTCTCTGCATATCTGAAGCACTATACTAAGCTGGATTAAATTATTCTAAGAGTTCTGCAAAACAGAAGGAAAGTGGAAGTAAGCTTCACCTTAAACTCTTCTCACCCTGCACAGAATGTCTGTAATTCTCTGGTTCAGATGGATTGTGCCCTAACGTCTTCATAAAAATAGCTTGGCAACATATGCTATGATCAGAGGTTATAGTTATATAAATGTGTACAAATACATTCCCTTCCATGTCTCAGGTAGTTGATTTAAAGACATTTGATTGATTAGGGAAAGCTATACATCTTACGTTACATTACTTATGCATGTGGGAAATGTTACAGAAGCCTTCTAAATCATTCCTTTAGAAGAGAAAACCTAATAAACATCAGTATTATTCTGAGCCCTGTCTAAGACATCAGTTTTTATCTGGGGAGGAATATGGACCCTTTGTGTTTCTTAGTAGAGACTATAGGTGAACTCTTGTACACTGCTTTGTTCTTTCCTGATAGATCCAGGGGCAGTAGTTTTTGCTGCTTTGTGTAGCAGAATATGAATCTTGATAGGAATGCTTTACTTTGATAGGAATTTTGCATTATTAGACATTATTAGTCTTTTTATGTGTGTTGATACAAAATTCATTCCAAATAAACACCCTCTGCAGTCTCTGTTTATTTTACTTGTGTGCAGAACCAAGCAGAATTCAAGCAGAATTACTACAAACACGTCTGTGTAGTCATATATGTGTGAAATTCCTGTAACCCTGTGGTTACAGACATGACAGGATGTTTTGTATAGATACACTTAATATTAGAGCCCTGTGTGCATCCTGCTCATATTACATTGGTAAACAAAGCCCCGTCTGCTTAGCCCCTTTTCTGTGCTCTGTATCTTTCTTGCATACCTGCACACAGTAGTTTTACTACTATAGAATTCAGCAGATGCTCCTTGCAATCTTATTGAACAATGGATAATTTATTATACTGAATTCCTTTCCCAAGAGAGATTATCCTAATTTGTGCTCCTTGGCTCACATCTTGCCTCATGCTAAATTCAGGATTGCTACTATCATCTGCCTGTTTCCCTTTGTTCTTGAACTAATCATCATTGCTGTGCATAGGTGTGTCTCCTTCTTTCCCTGATTGCTCCAATATGACCAGCTGCTAACAGAGCAAACTATTAGCATCAGTTTCACTTATTATTTAGCCCTTGCAAACTCTTTTGTAGAAGCAGTGAAATTCTAGGAAACAAATAGGCAATTTTAATTAAATATTGTTGGTTATTATGTGTACGCCATGTAGGGTGTTTACATTTTCAAGCAAAACCTATGTGATTCTATGAATGATAATCTTGTTTGTAGAACAAAGAAAAGTGCCTGCATGTCTCCAAGTGGTATCAGTAAATAATTGCAGCCAATATAAGTATTTGCTCTGTTGTTGTGTGACTGTAATAAAGAAGAACACTTTTAATTGTAAATTTGTACTGTAAAATACAGAAGGCATATTTCTGATGGGCATTCCTTTTTCCTGAATATCTATTTCTCTACCCTACTGTCTCTGGTGTAATTGACAGCACCATATCCTGCAGCTTTACTCTGAAGTAAGTTTTAACGTGTTCAGTAAAGCTTACTCCCAATTAGGTTTGTATAGGAATTATATTGACGTGGTCATCCACATATTTCTAGATTTTTTCTTCCACCATGGTGACTGCAGTGGCAGCATTTTATTTTTGGATCATAGAAATGCACCTAACATACATCTCATTAGCAGAGTGCACAGAGAATGTGCCTGAAGACATATCTTCAGTGGCTTACACAAACCAGTGACATAGAGCAGAAAAGCTCTATATCCTATTTCCAACCACTTAAGCTATCTAGTTCTACAGTAATTTGGTTTTAACACTCATAGATTGGAGGAGACTAATAATCCCATGTTGGTTTAGAAATAAAATGTTTGCTTGACATGACAGCCCACTGTGGATTACCAAAGTCTTGGGGCACCATGGTGTGTGTTGTACACCTTTACAAATGTGCAAGCTCTGACTGGGAGTTGTTTTGTCTTGTTGTATCATCTGATCTTAGACAGCAGGGGTCATTTGAGTGTTAAACAACCCTTGCATGGCTCATATTCTGCTTTAGAGTTATGGAATGGTTGTAGTATTCCCAAATAACCCTCAGTGGGTTTGGACAACACAATGAGTCTGGCTGGGGTTTACATATTTGTGGTGGTACCAAGCACACACCACAGCTCTGTACAGGTAACTTAAGCCACACTGAGAACTAGCTGTCAGTTACAGATGTCTGAACTGACTTTTGTTTCATCAAGTATTGCTGCCATCAGGAGAAAAAGAAAGAGTGAATTAGACTTCCAAAAGGCTTTTGACAAACTCCCTCATGAAAGGCTCCTGAACAAACTAAGCTGTCATGGAATAAAAGAGAGGATTGAAGAACAGAAGACAGAGGATGGAAACTAACAGCAATTTCTCCCAGTGGAGAGGTGTAACTAGTGGAGTTCCACAAGGTTCTGTAAAGCTATAGGGTGAATAACTTTTCAACGTATTCATAAATGATCTGCAATGAGGATTAAGTAGTGAAATGGCCAAGGTTGCTGATCACACCAAACTATTTAGGATGGTTAAAAACATAAGGAGTTGCAAGGAGCTCCAAGTTGGGAGAATGTGCATCAAAATAAAAATGCCGTTCAGTATATGCAAATATAGAGTAATATATGTTGGGCCAAAAAAATCCCAACTTCAATTATATGGTGATGGGATCTGAGGTAGCAGTGACCGAGCAAGAAAAAGATCTTGAGGTAGTATTGGGCAGCTCAAGGAAAATGTCAATCCAGTGTGCAGCTGTTGTGGAAAAGGCAAACTCCATGTTAGACATATGAGGAAAAATCTGAAAATAGAACTGCCAAGTTCCTACTCCCCTTATGCAAATCTTTGGTGTGACCACACTTAGATTTGCTGTGTTTAGTTCTGGTAGCCTTACCTGAAAAAGGACATTATTGAGTTGGAAAAAATACAGAGAAGGGCAACGGAAATTATTAGGGGATTGGGGCAAGTCCTCTGTGAGGAGTGGCTGCAACATGTGTTACTGTTCAGCATAGAAAAAGGCAAGAAGAAACATGATAGAGGTGTTTAAAATAATGTGCGGTGTGGAGAAAGTGGAGAGGTTTTTTCTCCCCCTTCCATAACACTTCAATCTGGGGTCATCCCATGAAGTTTATTGTTGGAAGGTTTAGGACAGATGAAAGGAAGTACTTTTTTCACACAATGCATAATTAAACTATGGAATTCACTAGGGAAGTGATGATGGCTGCTGAATTGGATGACTTGGTGGACAGGTTCACAAGGAAGGAAGCTATCAGTGGTTACTAGACTTGCTAGCTATGTACTACTTCCTTTAGCAGAGGTGGGATTCCTTCATATACCATTTTCTGAGGAACTTGGGCAGGTGGAAGTCCTGCATCCATCCTGCTTGAGCAATTCCATGGGCGGCTTGTTTGCCACCATTTGTAGAGTGCTGCATTGGATGGTCCTTTGCTTTGATCTAACATGGCTTTTCTTATGTTCTTAGATGGCATGGTGATTTGTCAGCATTTTTCTTGTTGGAGTCCTATTGTGTTCTGTTTGTGTCCTGTTAAGGCTAATGGAATTATCTGCATTATATTATGGGAATATTTGGAGTGAACTATTGCAGTGAAGTATTGAACAAGATCTGTACAATCATGGAGGGGGAAATAAGCTACAGTGGCTTCATTTTACCACAGCATGTGCCAAAAGGTTCTGTATAGTTACTTCTCACTAGTGTGATTTGCCATGTAGTAGAAACTCAGTGAATGTTGCCATGGTTAACAAGCCCTAGAACCCAACAGCAGCCCATGGGTTCTGAGTTGCTTTGACTACAGCAAAATCATTGACTGTGGATCATGAAAAGTTTTGGATGGTCCTTAAAGAAATGGGTGTGCCTCAGCACTTGATTGTTGTAATGTGTATGTAACCTGTGTCATACAAGAAGCTACAGTTAGGACAGAATATAGAGAAACAGAATGGAAATAGTGTAAATTGGCAAGAGAAACACCACTAATTTAAAATATACAGGTGATACCATACTGCTGCCAGAAAGCAGCAATGACTTGAAATGGCTCCTGATAAAACTGAAAGAAGAAATTACAAAAGCAAGGCTGCAGTTGAATGTTAAGAAAACAAAAAAACATGTCCACAGAAGGATTACGGAATTTTATTATTCATAATGAAGAAATTGAATATGTGAAAGATTTCACATCCCTTTGCTCATTCATCAATTCAAAGGGAGACTATTATCAAGAAATCCGAAGATGACTGAAAAGGGCATCAATGACAGAATTAGAAAAGATAATCAAGTGCAAGGACATTTCACTGGAGATCAAGATCATCCAAACTATTGTATTCCCTATCACAATGTATGGATTTGACAGCTGGACAGTGAAGAAAGATGACAAGAAGAAAATTGATGCATTTGAAGCATGGTGCTGATGGAGAGCTTTTCAAATATCCTAGACTGACAGAAAGGCAAGCAAATGGGTCCTAGATCTAATCAAACTAGTGGTTTCCCTCGAAGTAAAAATGACAAACCTCTCATGAGAAGGTTAGATTCACTGGAGAAGACAATCATGCCAGGGAAAGTTGAAGGCAGTAGATGAAAGGGAACATCAAGAATGAGATGAATTGAATTAGTGAAGGAAGCCACAGCCTTGAACTTGGAAGAACAGAGCCGTCAGGGACAGGACATATGAGGGGGGCCTTTCATTCATAGGGTATTCATAGGGTATGAGGCCCTCAGAGAAATAGAGGGAGCACCAAATTTCTAGAAAGCTAAAATGACATTCTTATCTGTAACATTGACAGTGTAAAACTGCAGTGTCTTGCAGAAGTATTCACCCCTTTCTTACATTACAACCAGGAATTGAATTGGATTCAACTGCCATTATTAAAACTTGGTGTCTGCCAGATACTTAACACTGCGAACGTGCGAAATCTTACAAAATATTGTTATTTTGGCAGAAAAGTTAAACAAAAACCCACCCCATTTACTGAATAAATGCCTGAATAAACTCTGGAACAACCCACTACTTTTTCTCAACAATGGAACTGGTCGGGATGGATGGAGCCAAGTACAGGTCAAATATTTCATCAGTAGATGTTCCCTTTTTTCATCCATCTCAGTTTCTGCTGCTTTAGCTTTTTTCTTTTTGGTCTCAGGACTGGATATAAATGAGCTATTGAAATAGACTGCAGAGAAGATTTGAGATAATGATGGGTGGCAGGTTCTGTGACCTAGAGGGAATGGCAACACCTGTTGTTGATGAGGTTTGTCCTCCCTCATTCATTTCATTTTTTTTAATTTCAAGATACTTCTCTTGCAAGATCATAATCAGGGTTGTAATTGGGGCAGAGGCATTTTCACTAAATTTCTCTATTGGAGATCATTGACTCTTTCATACAAAGTGCAGTTACTTACATTGAAGAGCAAAGGCAGTTTACATATTATAGTTAGAGGAAAATGGCCCAATAATTATGTTTCATATGTTTATATAATTTAGATTGATTGTCTATTGATGCTCTTTGTAGTAAGAGATGCCTCCTTGAGAGAGTTGTAAACCATAAGTAAACTATGTTTAACTAGAAATTCAGAAGGTAGCCAGGTTAATTTGGAACTATTTGAATTGTGCATTTCTGTTGTTGTTCCTACACACAAACACCCCCCCCCCACTTTCTCTCATCCATTTAGATTTGGAGCAAATGTAGAGTAGCAGGCCCACCAATGACTGCTGGTGGGGTTGCCCTTATTTCTCCCCACAGTACTCCAGGTACTAGGATGCTGTATTTGTGGCCAGCTGTCTTAATTTCCCACAGTGTTCCCTATGTGACACTATGACTTGGTTCACATGACACAACGGCACACCATAATTTTATTTACTGAAGGTGCCATCATGTTGTACTGGTTATTGATGGATGCCTTTTTTGCATGATACATGCAGGTGACAAGCTTGTCATGGCAGCAGGGGTTGTTCGAGGAATAGGCAACCTTCAATTTATTGGTGACTTGTTTTAGGGTTATTTGAAGATTATTTAACCTTTAAAAACCCTGCTACTGGGGTTCATGCAACTTGACATCCTATAGCAAAGCAAGATCCTCTGGGCGCCATGCAAAAATCAGGATACAGCAGCTCCCACAGTTAAAATATTCCACAGTGGTTTGTTGTGTCAGGCAAACCAGCCCTATGTTGAAATACATTGCAAGACATTGAAGTAATAACTCCTGTTTTTCAGCATTGTTTGGGGTATTACTGCTGTTTTAAGCCAGAATTCTTGATTAATATGACAAGATGAGAATTAGAAAAGATGAACTTGAATGCTGGTTAATTTCTCATCCTTCCTGTGCAGGAAAACAAGGACTCATGGTGTGCTAAAGCCCAAATTTTCACTTAGCTCATAGAAGTTCATGCAAGTTCAATGCATTTAGTATTACATATGAACTTGGCCACTGATATGCAGAGGAAAATATGTTTTCCCTTTCCAGACCTTTCTGAAACATTGTTCTAAGCTGTAATTTGGCATGCATATTAGAAATTTCATTCATAAACAAGTCTTCCTTCATGCAAATGAGAATATTTTTTAATCCCAAAACTGTGGGATGAAACAAGTTGTCAATGTATTTATACAATATTTTGTATCACTTTTCAGGTAATGCTTCAAATCATTTTGAAAGCGTTTTAAATACACTGCTCTTCAATTTTCTTGAATTTTATAGCTTTTCCTCTAAAATGTAGCTAGTAGTCATACACTGGTCCTGTGAAATAGTTGTCTCCTTATTAGTTAATATTTGGTCAAGATTTGGTTTTTTTAACATCACTGAAATAAATTCTTAAATCAAAGACTGACTTTTTCAGACATTTAATATGTATGAGGTGTGCAAGGGATGACTTTCTGTGACTTGGTGTTTGATTGACATGCACTGCTTGGAGATTGCTGGAACTGTTGCTGTTCTTGCATGCGTTGCATTTTTATAATTGGCTCCTATGTGGAAAACACAGATGGTGTAGACTGTGCTTTAATCAGAAGCGTACAGAAAGCTGAACTGTGATTATTCAGTAATCTCAATTTGATTAGATATCTGATGTTAGTTATATGGACCTGAATTATTTCACTGATAGTGGCTCAGATTGTTCTTTTTTTAAATTACATTCTGTCATTCCACCATCTAGGTATTAAAGGTGGTTCACAAACAAGCTTGAATAAAGTTGCAGAAGGGACAGACTTACACTTATGTAGATCTACCACCTAAGAACAAAACCTTGCTCACACTAATATCTGTGTTATCTAATATCTGTGTTATGTCCTGATGAGTTTCTCTTCAAAGAATAAGACCCCCTCCCCATGTACTCACTTCAAATCAAGTCTTGGAGTTTATCAGATAGTAATGGTTCACCTTCTGTTTACCAATGAGTCATTTTGGACTTGCCAACATTCTGAAGAGCCATACCAATTTCTTCCTCCACTGACATATCTCTCCATTGGAAGCTGCTCTAGATGGTCCTGCTAGATGCTGTCTTCTGTGGCAAATGGCATGACTATAGAGCAGCTGGCAGAGACCTCTGGAGCACCCACTAGAGGCAGCATGGCAGGCCCTCCTAGTGAGGGTGTGGGAGAGCAGTGCAGTTTTCTTCTGTTCCACTCTGCTACCTGGTGTGGGGACTTTACTCTGCCTCATGGGTTACTTCCACCACATGCCTCTTTTGATAGGATGCTAGCTTGTTCTGACTTGAAATGCAGTCCCTGCATGTGATGCTCTCAGTCTGTTTTAATGTGCATACTCTGGACCATACTTTAGGAAATGATAAGTGAGAGTGAGCTATTCAAAAAAGAAATGTTAGTAAAAACAGCAGTCTCCGTGTTAGGAAAATTTATATGGTCAATACTTTTTATAAAATATTTATTTTAACATTATTTTGTTGTTGTTACATTGCTTTTATATCTTGGAATTTTTCCTCCTTTGAGGAACCAAAGGCAGCTAAAGTTGTTCTTTACTCTGTTTTTATTCTCACAATAGCTCTGTGAGGTGGGTTAGGCTGAGAGACTATGACTAACCTAGATTCACACAATGTGCTTCATCCCTTGTATTCCCTGCAAAGTGTAGACTGGACATAATCTCACCTCTAGAACTCAGTAACCTGGCATGGGATATGATAATGAGGCACTCAGTCCTAAATTCAAGTGCAGCCAGGTTGGCAGAAGCAGACTTTCCTTCTCCTTACTCCCTACAAAGGGTGAAAGGATAGAGCTTAATAGAAATGAAGTATAACCCCTCCCCCATGAGGCAGAGGTATCTTCTGTGAGCAGAATCCATCAGTTTATGGAGGGCAGGTACTGGATCCTATCACTGGATATGACAATATTTGAGAAATTGTGCTAGGCCTATAAAATTACTATTTTACATTACTGATTTAGGAGTTCTATCAAAGAAATACATTGCCAGAAATGTGGCTTGATAGAAAAGAAGTTGAAGAGTTTTCTCATTTTTTATTTTGTTCCTTTTGCTTTGTTTTGTTCTGACTAGGTTCACCATGCTGCATCTTACCTCGTATACAGTGGTACCTTGGCTCACGAACTTAATCTGTTCCACGACTCTGGTTGTGAGTTAGGTTTTGGTCACGAGCTACGTCAAATTTCCCCATAAGATTCACTGTAAATATGGTTAATCCATTCTGGCCCTTCTGAATGTGGTTGTGAGCCAGTTTTTGGTCGGAAGCCAAGTCAAATTTCCCCATAAGGTTCAAAGTAAATAAGGTTAATCCATTCTGTAACAATTTTTTTAATCAGAAAAATTTGAAATAAAGTGACAAAAAACAACAAAGTACTGTACAGTACAGTGGAGAACACTAACCTAGGTGTGGGGGGGGGAGATTATTGTTTTGAGGGAGAGTCCCCCTCCATAAGGACATTGAGGAGATCTCTTTCAGGGGTTTCCTCTCTTTGTCTCTTAGCTGCAGGGTCAATTTTGGTGAAAAATCTGTCTATAGTCACTTGTTTTTTCCTGCTCTGCATAACCCTCCGGAAATGAGAGATCATGTTATTGTTCATCAGATTCAACACTTTGTTCGTTACAATTAAGTTGGGGTGGTGCTTCTCAAAGAAACCCTGGCATGGGCACGCTTCTGCAGGAAAGACGGGAGCAATCTCGGCCATCCCCCCCCCCCCCAACCAGTATGATCGTGGCCATCTCCTCACCCCCCCAAGTGGGGAGATGGCCAGGATTGCAGTTGCATTTGTGCAGGGAAGACGTGCGTGATCATGGGCACGCTCCTGCAGGAAAGATGGGCACGGCATAGCACAGCTTTGATCACGCATGTGTTCCCTGCATGAACACAACTTCGATCATGACCATCTCCCCACTCAGGGGTGGGGGAGAGATGGCTGCAGTCTTGGTTGCCACCCAAAGCGGAGTTTGTTTTCATGAATTTTTTGTTCGTGACCCAAGGCATTTGTGAGCCAAGGTACCACTGTATTTGTGCTTATATCTTGTGAGCTTGAAAATGCAGGGTACTATAGAAAAGGGACTTGTTTGCAGCTTACTGGTGATGGGGCTTATAAGAGAGCGAAACCTGCATGTGCGTGTGTGTTTTACTATTATTTGCCATTTAGGAGGGAGAGATACCTTTGAAATCTTAATTCTGCCCGTGAATGCACTATGCCATTAATTTATGGAGCAAATTTTCTGTTGATGTGTAGGCTAATACAAATCCTTGAACAATGAGAAAATATTCATTGCTGCAAATCCTTTTATTGTGAACACAGAATAGAGTCTTAACTGACTGAGCATACTTATATGACTAATTTATTATGCATTTTAGATTAAGGAGAAATATGTACCATTTCACCACAGAACTAATTGTGAAGAACATGCTCCTGAGACATTCCTGCTTTCCCACATTTTCTATTTTTCTAATTAGTTAATCTAACTAAGTGATTAGATTAGTCAGAGACTTTAAAATGGGAATTTTAATCTGGTTTTAACTGAAGCCATCCCTTGTTGGTGTCTCTAGTGCTTGAACATATGTGGATTCAGGAAATCTGCATTAAATTTCTCAAATGATTTGTTTTGTGTTACTAATAGAGACCTCTCTTTTTAAACTCTCTTTATCATTGTATTGAGATAACTAAAATTCCAGTAATTAACTGATTTAAATGTAGCTAATAGACAAATATATATATTAGAACTGTTTGCATGACATGGCAGCTCACCATGGGTTATTTAAGGCTGCAATTTAAGGTAAAGGTTAACATGTGCAGGGAGTGCATGGCTGCCATTTTGAATATGCTATCCTTGCTCAAGTGTTGTCATTTGTGCAAACCCAGTAAGCCTGGATTGTATGAGGTAATATACTGTCTGGTATTAAAGCCTCACATAACGCAAGGTTGCTGGCTTCACGCAATAAATACAACAACCCCCATGCAGGGATCAGATATGTAACTTGGCAGCCAGAGGCACTGCAGCTCATTGTAAGTTAAATAACCTGGTCTTAGCAGTATGTTTAAATAAGAGGACATCTTTATTGTTGAAATCAAAATAGTACTTTATCATTCATAGGTCCTATGTTTTGTGAATTACTGTAGTAAGTCTTCAAGTATAATAAAACTGCTAGTGGTTATTAAATTGTGTTAGCTTTAAGAGTTTATCTGTTCTCACGGACAGTTAATATGAATTAATGACACATTAAATAAAGAGCTCAGTCCCCTCTACTCTGCACTGTGCCATCTCCCACAGGCTGCTGAGTGTGCAAGTTTTTCGCTATTAACTCCCTGTCAGCAGTGAAGGGCTGACAATGAGACAATGAGGAGAGAGCAAGAATGGAGCAGAATTCCATGCCCTTAATAGTTCATATATACTTCTGACTAGATTGGGCCCAAACTGTTTTTATGCTGCCTGATAATGTTATAAACTTGATTTTTGCAAACAGATCTAACTTAAGTACATTATATAAAACAGTCAACTTCCTTCATCCTGTTTTTTGTTATGCTATGCTATGAAAATAAGTGATACTATTGTCAAGATACGATATGCTGTCAGGGTAAAGTAAGATGATTACTTAACCTTCTGTGTTTGATTTTGAAAAATAAGTTTGTATTGGTGTAAAAGAAAATCAACCTCATGTTGGTACTGCTTTGGAAACTTGAACACTGCTCAGGCAGGGGATCAAAGTGGTCAAATGCCCAGTAGATGAGTAGTTGACTGGCCATGCCAACTGGACCTGCAGCTGTTCCTTACAGCAGACATAAAGTAAAATAATTGCCTAAGCAGTGCTAGCACATCAGTATTTTTTCTTGTGACACAGGATTGACATGCTTAATGGCTTTTCTGATTAGCCTGGTATGTGCCAAAATTTCCCACTGTTTTCTAAATTAGAAACATAGAGAAGTTGTATTTACTTTATCACCAAAATGTTGAAACACATTTTAGACGTCTTTTATGTTTAGTGAAATAACATTTTGACATTATACTCTCCATTAGTAGGATTTGTGACCTTGTTTGTTCGTTTTGAATTATGATATATTATGTGTATTTGAGCCATTTGAACTCCAGATTAGTAAAACTGAATTAAAAGAATTGTCCCATATAAAACCAAGCAACATCATTCATTGACTCACTATTTTATTACTCTCACTTAACGTTGTAAAACATTAATGCAACAAGTTTTCAGTAAAACAATACCTTGAAATGTTACTCATTTGCAAAAGTATCAGTTTATATATTGTAATGCATACTTTCAGTCATCTCTACTTTTTCTCCTGACTAAAGTCTATCTAGTGAAATTTGAGAAAGGTTAGTATATTTATAAAGGACAGAATACAAAAAAGGGATTGTGGAAAATTGGGTAGAACTTTTATAGTGCAATCCCACAGCTGCTAGATGCTGCCAAGGTGGCCATAAGAGACTATGGAGTCCTAGCTCTGACCTTGGAAACTGGATTTAAAGTTGGAGTGCTCTTTCTTTGCCCTCACAATCAGCATGGAAAAAAACCATTACCAGCTGTGCTTTGGTTGCAAGAGCGACCTTGGTGGGAGGGAAGAAAGGGTCAGGCTCTGCCAGCATATGTGGTATCCTAGTGGTGCTTCAGGGTCCACTCTTTGTGCTCCAGGTTAAAAGAGTTAGATGGCCAAGATTGGCTAAGTCTTTTGCAGGACTGGAGAAGAATGAAAGTGAACTTTGCTTTCATGCTTGTTCTATCCTTCACAGGATTCCTGTAATCCTCTGAGTTATGAGTGTTATGGGCAGCGGCATTGGATTGCACAGCCCCTGTCTGAAATTGAATAGTGTAAGTTAATTGAAACCAAACATGAAATTTCCTTTGTGTTATATAGTAGAATATATTTCTATTATAACATTTTCTTTCAGATATAATGTTAATGTGTAACTAGATTTTTCATAGAGACTGGAATAAATCATTGAATTTTAGTCATGTAGAGTGGGATTTTTTTTCCATTTTTTCCTGTTCAAATAGAAACATTTTTCTTGTTTTACCCTGTAAAACATCAGAAACTAGCTTCGCTGTTCCCTCTGTTTCAGAAATGTGGCATGGAAAAGGTTAGGGTGCGTGAAGCAAAGTTGTTGTCCACTTTGTTGAAAGGAATTTGTTGTACTATTTTTTGGTTCAGAGCCCCAGTAAATGTAAAAGTGAATTGAAGACTTTTTAAATGGCATGCTTTGGGGACATGTCTTTATCGCCTCAATAATTTTTGATAACTTGTGATAGTCATATTTTCTTCTGCTGCTTTTTCCATTCCAATAACTGATTCTGCATAAAGTAGAAAACTGATTGGAAATATGGTTTGATGTTTTAAAGTGAAAACATTTTTTTTCTTTCTAATTTTCATGATTTGTCATTAAGAGCCTTGGCAGCCAAATATTTTAAGCTAAAATTCCATGCTCCAGCATGAGAATCAATAATAAAGAATTGCCTCTGTTCCTTGATTGTATTTATGAAATGTGCTTCTGGACTACACGTAATAGAACTTATGTGTGTAAGTGGGCAGACTTGCATCCCCAAGTAATTACAATACTGGCAATATAAAATGCTAAGGAAATTGAAAGCCTTTCTAAGAAGCTAAGTCTGTAGTGCTTTCTATTGTTTACTTGAGGACAGTAGGGATAGGAACAATTTAACTGAAGAGGATATTAGTGTCTTCAGTGTATCTTAAACTAAAGTGTATCTTTAGTAATGTGTGGTGTTGGATTTTTGTTTTGTTAGAATACTAATGAAAGATTTACTTTCCTAAGATGAACTTTCCTAAGCTTTCAGTAAATTTATGAGTTGACTAATTTAAAAGAAGAAAAGGCTATGTTAATTGAGTAAGCTAATTAAGAAGGCAAAGAAGAGCAGGAAGAAGCAAGTGCTAAATACGTAGGTGAACATTTTTGGCTCAGCAAATCTCAAGGTCCTTCTGTGAGTTGAAGCTGGAGCCATATGCTGGGTTGTCAGCAGTCTCGTCAAGGAGTGGAGACTGCTGAATCCAGCTGGGAAAATGAACTGTCTGTACTTGAAGAAGGACAGAAGCAGCTAACTATGTAGTATGTTACAGCTGATTTGCAAAATTGTATTCTTTTGCTGGTGGTATTTGCTGCTAGTTTGAAGTTGCCAGATAAATGAAAGAAGTAGTTCATGTTCCAGTGTATAGCAACTGAGAAGTGAGATTTTTTTTTCTTTTTCTTTTTTGGTCAGAAGTTTAAATCTTTTATTGAGTTGAATGTGACAAGCAGCTTGAATGGAGACCTGGCTCTCTGGACTGGTGAATATCTTGGAATACCATATTCATGCATTGTATAATTTGCTAATGATTGTTTCTTGAAGGCATGATACTTTCATATTTCTTTATTAATATATATCATGAGTCTTTGGTTCTTTTGTCCATACAGAATGAAGTAACATGTTAAATCAGGAAAAAGGTAGTCTGTGGTGAAATCTTTAAGAAATAAAGTCAGATGACAAATAGTTTATGAGTTTGTAATGATTAATTCAGGGTAACAAAATAATTGTTTTTTTACTGGAACCTATATTTGGTTCCAGCTAAGAAAAATGAATTGTAGTGGTTTAGTTGTGAAAATCCATTTCTATCTCATTAAAAGTGATAAGCTGTTCAAAAGGCATTGACTTACAGTATTTGAATAGCTTATGTCCTAATTGGTTTTCAGCTGTGCTTTGTCTGGCTCACCTGTGACTTTTTGTTCATAGGCATGTTTTGCTACAAGGTAGGATGCCTGGTAATTTGATTGCTGCCTTTTATGGCATAATTGTTAGACTTATCTTAATGCTTTGCATAAAGAGATTGATTCCATTGCTTTAACATTATGTGCATTTTTAAAAGTTAATGGAATAATGACATGTGGAACTTTTTAAAAGGAAATAAATAGTTTTACAGGACATTAGTAAGTTCCCTAATAAGACCTAGAAGATTGAAGTTAGGGAGTGCAAAGCAAGTTAAGGTTTAATCATAGTTTATGAAATAAATATATGCATCCTAATATGAGTGTTTTGAAATTCAATTATTTCTAAGTAAGTAAATTACCATGCCTGAATAATCAGATTAATATATATCTTTGCACATGTTGATGTTTTGAACATATTACATATTACATTCATGATGTTTTCATATTTTATATCCAGAGTTATTTAATATGTAGAATTTCTAACATTTAGCTTGATTTTCATCAGTAATCCCATGGGAAGGTTCTATAGAATACTCTTTACAATTAATAATTACTGCCATTTGTAATAATGGAAAAAACTTTTATCCTAACAGGATATTCTTTTATGTTCAGCTTGCACAATTTAGGCAAAGGAAGGCTCACTCTGATGGGCAGCATGCACACAAGAAGCAGAAAAAAAAGAAAAAGGTATTAAATGCCAAAGATGAAGAATTGGTACAAGAAGGTCTGGATATTAACCAGTCTCAAGGAGAAGATGCCTCCATATACAGTTGTCAAAGAGGAGCTGCTGCTACATCTGACTTTGCTATAGTGAGGACTTTGCACAGTGATGATATAATCAAGCATGATCCAATATATACTACAGAAGTAAGTATCTCTGGCTTTGGAGAAATATTAATACAATGAGTTTTTACGTAAGACTTTGGACACTACTTCTCTCTGTTCTGCAGTATTACACTGTTGTGAATTTTGATGTATTCCATCTATTTAAAGAGTTTACTCTTTCACAGGGAATGCATATTTTGAAGTCTTTATGCGAAAACTGTACAGTGTTAGTACATCAGGTTTTTAAGCAGTAGTTCATCCCTAATCATGGCATGACTTTCTCACCCTAACTTCACATTTGTTGTTTAATGCACACATAAAGGCTGGGTTGCAAACAAAGTTCTGAAAGTTCAGCCTCCCACCTTTTATAGGTTGTATATACCCAAAATGCCTGAGGTATAAATGTATCAAAACTTGCATAACAAAAGGTTGGTGGCATGTTTTTTATGACTTATAGTATACATTTGGAGGCACACAATGAGAGTAACTACAGGTTGAGAGTCAGAAACAGCAGCAACTCATCCAGGAGGAAAAAGAAGGAAAATCCATTTAGGGAAAGCATTTTTATGCTGGTATGGGGTGTATAGACCAATAAGAAATAAATAAGTAGAACTGTTATTGTTTCACAGGTCAGTCAGGCAGATTTTATTGTTATATGTTGCTCCAGGAGAGATTACAAGTTGAAATCTGAAATCCATTCTTATACTGATTCAAACCTCCTATGAGAAGCAGGAGGAAACAAGATAGACAAAACTTAAGGGTTATATGTGCAAAGTGAAATGAGTGTAATTTTTCAAATAATAACATAAGAATGCTTAACTGTACTTAAATAGTCTTATTATTCCTAATTAGTCTTCCCTGCCGATAAACAGTAAGTAGCTTTCCCTGCATCTAGGAATAGAGGATGTACACCTTCTTTCTGTGCCTCTTCCTCTTACTGATGTCTCTAGCTTGTGCAATGATGTTAGATGCAGGAGTCCCATTGAAATCCTCACTTGTCACACCTCTGATTTGAATCTTCCTGCTGCTGTGATCTCCTTCCTGATTTACCTCATCCTCACGCATGACTTCCTGCTTTCCAGCCTGAATGGCAGGTCTGCCTTGAAGGGAATTCTCTCAGTCTAGCTTTCTTTTTTTTCCAGCTCTGAGCACTGATCCCTTCTGTCAGTAACTGCTATCCCCAACTACTCTATCACTAACCAATACTTACTGGAGATCTGTTTTCTATCCAATCCTGAACTGCCAGTCACCATTGTTGATCCACCTGACCAATCCAAGTAAGGGTATCTGCTCTAGACATACTGAATGCAACCTGAAGGCGGCATTTAACTTATGAAGCCTACTTTCATAAGTTGACATAACAAGGGCAACCAAATCTGTTTTAGGCAGAATACATAGTAACTACACTAGGCTTCTGGTCTATTTATGTTACAACTTCAGAGAAGTCACACAAAACAAATATGCAAAATATAAGCAAACCAGTAAAAGCAGTGTTCATTTATACTCTGCAAGAGTAAATTCAAGGGCATCTCTGAGGATTTATTGAGGAATCATCATGGACAAGTCATTCAGTTTTCATGGGTGAACTATATATTGCCATCCTTTAAAAAATCCAGCTGTGTTTGCCAAGCAATTTTCCTGACCTTGTGGAAAATTCATTAAGGAAGGAAAGAGCAAAACAATTTTACAATTTAGTGTGTACACAGTGTAAGCAAGTGTAAAGTAACACATATTGGTGCAAAAAAAGCACAAAAACCCAACTTCAAATATTGAGTGATGGGATCTGAACTAGCAGTGACTGATCAAGAAAAAGATCTTGGGGTTTTAGTGGACAGCTCAACGAAAGACTTGACCCAATGCACAGCTGCTGTGAAAAGGGCAAACTCCGTGTTAATTAGGAAAGGAATTAAAAACAAAAATGTAAATATGCTACAGATCTTTGGTACTACCGCCTTAGAATATTGTGTATATTGCTTATTACAACACTTTAAAAAGGATATTATTGAGTTGGAAAAAGTGCAGAAAAGTGACCACTAAAATGATGAAGGGGTTGGAACAATTCCTCTGTGAGGAAAAGTCACAGTAACTGGAATTGTTTAGCTTAGAAAAAGGGTAAGGGAAGATATGATAGAGCTGCTTAAAATAATGGAGAGGAAGTGGAGAGGAAGACATTTTTCTCCCCATGTAGCTGATTGGTGACTGAGTTGAGACAGATAAAAAGTACTTCTTCACACAGTGCCTTGTTAAATTATGGAATTCATTGCCATGGGAAGCAGTGATGGCCACCAATATGGCTTTAAAGGGGGATTGGAAAAATTTATGGAGAGGCTACTAGCCCATGCTACCTCCATTATTACTGTCAGTATGCCTCCTGAGTTGATGAGGAATTCTTGTACCCATCCTGCTTGAGAAATAATGGGGTTAGATGGTTTGCCACTATATGAATGGATTGCAGTACTGGATGGACCTTTGGTGTAGGCCAGAATGGCGTACATATGTTACCTGTACCAGGACTGGTGCTTTTTAATTTGTTCATAAATGATGCAGAGTTAGGGGTGAGCAATGAAGTGCTCAAGTTTGCTGACACCAAAATATGTATGGATATTAAAAGGAAAAATGATTATGAAGAGCTCCAAAAGAAAGTAATGTACATTGGATTTAAAAAAATCTTATTTTCACCTATACACTAAAATATGCCTTTTTTATTTTTGTCTTTTCATCTTTCACCTCTTTTAGTTGGAAAGTGAAATTTCCACTACAGCGGATGATTATAGCTCAGAGGTAAGAGTAAAATCAATACTTTATGTGCTATATAAAGAAATTAGTATTGGTTGTTAATGTTGTATTCTGTCTTTAGTATTGTTTTCTATTTTATTTTCATTTTATGTGAGGGTTATGCCTAAATACTAAAATATTTTGGATGTAAATAAATATATAAAGGAAATTAGTGTGGTAGATTTTTGAACTGACTATCTAATTTAAAGGAAACAGTAAAGCATTAAAAAAAAAGATTTAGTGCTTAAAAGCCATTAATTATATGTTAATATTTGCAGTGTAGCTGTGGCCTTATTTATTGATTCCAGATTATAAGTGAAAGTGCCTTTCATTAGAGCCATGCAATGAAATGTGGTAGTGTTGCTTTATAAGCTCTCTGTACTGCCCAAATTAAACTTGTAACATGTGAAATAAGAAATTAGACCCCTTCATTTACACTGGTGCTCATAGTTTCATGAATACCTCAAAGGTGTGCAAGATAGTTAACTCTGTGTGTTTATAATATGCAATTTAGTTAGGTTAAAACACTTGACAACCTCAGTTTCCTGTGTATATTGTAACTTGTGCAAGCAGCAACAGTGAAGAGTGGTAGTGGCTTTTTTTTGTTAAACAAACTTGAGCTGGTTCATATGAACATGACAGGCTGCTGTCGTCTGTTCTAACTACAGCTTGTTGTCATTGACCAGTCTCTGCCTCTTCCTTTATTATACTAAAGTTGATGTGATACAAAAGACAAGTATTGCCAAAACCAATTTTTAAAAAAGAAGCAAAGTTAGTATATTGGCCATTAAGGAAATACAACTTAGTTTGGAATTGACTTCCTTTCATTAAATATCTCTCCTCCCTTCCAAACCAAAAAGAGCTGGTTCTAACTTCAGGATGAATCATACCAATCAACTGGAATGTCTGAGGCTTCTTAGCTGGTCTGACTTCTTAACATAATGCCATGTGTTAAACTTAATGCTGCGGGGTTTGCCCCCTTCTATATTGGCTATCTCACTAGACTTTCCTACAAACTTGAAACTGGTTTTCAGTGATGGCCTGGTTTATGTCTGATCCACTGACCTTAGCGAATCAGCTGTAAATTCCAACCCTTCCTCCACTTCTCAATTACAATCTGAATTAACAACCTTAGAAGGCTGTATTATAGAAAGATTGAACCCAATCCCCACAGCTGTGCCACCCAAACTTGGACATTCATCAGATAATGCATTATCTCTTCTGGTATTATTTGAGATTATTTAACCTTCGAACAATCCCTGCCACCCAGGTTCAAATGACAAAGCAAACTATATCAAATCCCTGATGGAGGATGAATATTCCAAATTGGCTCCCACATGTGCTATAACCCACAGTGCCTTAAATAACCCACAATGGACTGTGGTGATCATTGTTTTGTACCTGTTAAGACAATGGCTTAGTTCAGCCTAGGCCATCTTGCTGCCTCCAGATGTTTTGGGCTTTGGTTCTCAGTTAGTCATAGCTAGTATAGCCAAAGGTCAGGAATCTTGGAGTTGTTATTCAGAACATCTGGATGGAAGCAAGTAGGTAAATGCTGACCTAGTGACTGTGTACTCATTCCATGTTAATACACTGTTAGCATTAGTCAGCAAGTACAGACTCTGGAAATTATTTCACTGTAATACTAAGTATGATTAGAAAATTCCCAGTGAATTTGTCCAAACAAAGCTATAGTTTTGTATCTGAAGTTTATATAGGAAAGATAAACTTGTCTAATGCTGTGAACTTTCTCCCACTTCCCATGTCTACTTTCAACATTATTGTCCTTCAAGGAATACTAGGTGATTAAACTCGATTACTCGCTCTGTGTGTATTTATTGCTGGGAATTTTTAGTGCTCTTTACAACTCTCAGAAAATAAATATTGTTGAGAATGGGAGTGCATTAAGAAAAGCCATGCACGCATATATATCAATACACTATGTAGAGAGTCAAATGATTAAGCCTGGTTTTCCTGAGAAATTGATCTACAGTGCATGCAATTATATTATGATAGAATAAAATTGCATAATAGCAAAGAAATTTTAAAAATCATCTTCTCGGCTTCCAGCTCCAAACCACTGAACTGTACTATAGTAGTCAGATTCCATTGTTGATTTTATGAGGGAAACATACAAAAGCATGTGCAATTCCAAAAGTGACATAAGGGGCATGTTCACATGCAATGGTGTTAATCTAGAATTTGCCACTTCATATGCTTATCTTGAATATGCAACCTCAGATTAGCCCAATCATAGGCTATTTTGTGATGCAGGAACTCAAACACTATTTATTATTTGTGAATTAAGCAATTCATAGTTAACTAACCTCATAGGTTAATTAAGCCACTGTTCTTTAAGCCACAGTGTCCAGGTTTGCATGTCACAATATAAAGTCTGATCAGGCTCATCAGAGGTTGTACATTCAGAATGGCTGCAGCCTATTTGCTCCATTGTAAGTCTCTGAATGCTGAAGCTTCAGTTCATCCAGTACAACATGGCAAGAGCAATGGAAATCTTTTTCTTCTTCCTGCATATAGTAGTGTTTTGAAGCAAAGAGAAAGGCACTGGAAGAACTTACCAGAATGCACTTTCCTTCACTTCCATACCTGCTTATTCAACTTTGGAGGGCAGCCATTTATGAGGAGAAAGGGGAAGAATCATTGTCTCCGCCTTCTGAATGCTGACCTCAGGGGTGTGAATGCCCTGTATCCTGTGGCCCCTCAGACAATTTACAGGCCATAAGATTCTTCCCTCTGGGATTTCCATGCCCTAAAGATTTGATTGGGGGAGTGTTTTTTTATATTGGAAACACCCCAAAAGTACAGTTAATGAATCTATAGAATTTTATTTTGCATTCTTGTAGCAACAATTGAAGCGTATTCTGATTAAGTCCTGGTACATCTCATAGGAAGTGTATGGACAAATATGGCATCACAACACCTGAGATAATTGGGGGATACAACAATTAAAGATTCACTTTCATAAAGTTCAAACAATAAAGTTCAAAAGAAAAGAAGTATTTTTTGTAGCTGTCCCTCACAATAACATTTTGGCCACTGCTGATACCGGTAAACTTCACATTCTGACATGACTACACAAATGATCAGGGCTCACACCAGATAAATCCTATGATAACAGGAGCATCTCTTGCTTTATTTATATTTTGCAAATATTGTCATAATAGCAAATGCTTCATGGAATTTGGCGCTATTTATAATTCTGACAAAATATTTGATGTTATTAATATTAGTATTAAATATATTAATATATATATTTGCAGTAGCTTAATTATATTAACATAAAACTGTAATACTGACCTCTTATGGTAGTAGGTGTTAATCGTGTGTGTGTCTGAATCATATGTAAACTGATCATATAATTTTAACCTGTTTTATGCCTTTAAGGGTGCAATTCTGTGCATATTCAGACAGAAAAAATCCTGCATCTCTGAACATTCCCAAGAGAGTGCGGATGACTAAGGAATGTTGAGAATTGTAGGATCTTTTTCTGTCTAAGAATACAAAAAATTGTGCAATAAACATCTTGAATAAACATTTTGTATACTAGATTGATACAAAAGATGTGTTCCAGTAGATTTTCTTTAAATAAAATGAATCTCTATTATGCAGTGTAAAAACATGCAGATAAATGCTACCCCACATGTAATGGTTAACTCAGGCATCCAGGTTGGAGTTTAAGGACAGTCATAAAAATAGAGTTATTATAACCATTAAGTGCCATTTTAGGTGACATAGAAATCAAATAATTAAATAATTGTTACACAGACACTAGGTGAGATTTATCTCCATTATTAGATAAATAGGAAGTGCTTTAGTTAGTATATAGGAAGAGAGGCAAACATGCCTTCTTGATGGCAGCACTATTTATTAAGTGCTTTTCTCGAAGAACATCCAAATCCTTTGAAGTATGAGAGAACGCTACTTTTCAAAAACTGAAACCTTTGCACATACAAATACAGCATTTGCTGACATCAGTTAGGATCTGATTCATAACATAGAACGACCCTGCTGTGAGAGGTAAGAATATGCATGTGAGAAGGAAGATACAAGAAGTCTGCCATCCCATAACCTGATAGAGAGGCTGTTTAAATATTGTGCTTTGAAAGATTATTTGGAATTGGCAGCTGCAAAATATTTAATTTTCTATCATATCCAAAATAGTTATTTATTTCTAGCAGTTCTTGGAAATATTAAGTACAGAACAGTTGAATAGATAGAGTTACAACTTGAGATGGGGTAATGTGGAACAGAAGGCCATGAACAATAATAAGACAGTTTGGTAGACAGATTTAATTGTTGGAATTCTATGTAATTTCTTGTTTGAGGCTGTATTAAAATTGCTATACCTCAGATATCTAGCATTTTATGATGAGTTAATTCTTTACTGATTTGTGCAGTTCTTTGTATTTACCAGCACTGTTTTATGTTGTTCAGTGCTGCTAATACAGAAGTAAGATCTTACATACTCACAAAACAGATGGTAACTGCACGTTTTAATAACTTTCCATTCCTCACCACCATGTCCAGCTTTTTTGGAACCTTGACTGTGTAGCTGTTTCCCTAGTATAAGATAGCTCAATCTTTTATGGGCCTTTCAGCAGTGATTTAATCTTATGGTGTGTTTTTAAAATCTGGATTACTTAGAATGTTGATATTTGACCCTTTCATGTTCCTTCATTCTGATAAATATAAAGGCTATAATTCTTAGGATTAATTAATTTCCATAGAAGCACCCAAAATACATTGGTAATGTGTATTAGAAGTCTGTCTACTAGTAAAAAATACTTCAATATATGCATATAATGGAAAATTTGGACTATATTCTGATAATAAATACATGCATTATCTTTGGAAGGGATACATTGATGTCATGTTTTATGTGGACATACAGAATAAATGATACTCGTTGATTTGAAATGCTGCAAAAATGCAAGTTGTTTATCCAGAATCTTCGTCCTTACTTCAGACTTTTGAATGAGGAAGCAGACTATAAAAAATGGAAGTGTTCTTATTTATTTGTGGAATTTTTATAGTATTTTTCCTTTTTTTAAAAAAATCTGATTCATAAAGTAAGATCAACAATAAAACAATGAATAACTAAAAGTAGCTGGCAATGCAAGTGCTAAGGAAATGCCCAGACAAACAGAAATTCCAGTATGCCCTTGTGTATGTTTTGTAAGAATGCAGCTGTATGGGGGCCTATAAGCTATGGCCTACATTCAGAGTGTCTTTGTTGTTGTTCTGTACTGCCCCATAGTCATAGATTTCTAAGCAGGTAACAACAATAAATAAAACACAACAAAAATACAGGAAACAATTAAAACAAACGTAAAAATTAACGTATAAAACTTAAAAGCCAAATTTAAATCAAATGTAAAAATCTGTAATAGCTTATACAAATTAAATAATAGGACCTCTTAAAGCAACTAACATAAGCCTTAATATAACAGTAAACTAATAAAATGCCCTGTGGTAGAGGACGTATTTAACCAAAAAGACATTACATTTACACCAGGCAGGCCTCAATAAGGACCTTGTTCTATATGGCAAGAGTGGGGGGGGGGGGAGGGGCAATCTTGAAAAGGTCCTTCTTCTTGTTGTGACTTGCTGAACCTTTTTGGGAGTGCAGTTGGAGGCAGGCCCCTGATCTTGATTATAGTTTCCAACTAGATTGTGGTGGAGAGAGACTTTCCAGCAGGTATTATGTCCCCAAGCCATGTACATGATGTCATTGATATGCAAAGCTGCCTGGCTGACTGTCTTCCTTTATATATACTCCTTTGAACCTTGAGAACTTAAGTCCTTAGTGGCTGTTCTTCAGTCAGTGGAATGGCATGTGATAGTGGTGCATAAGTGGACCTTCTTTGTGGTGCCATGCATGTTTGGAACACTCTCCTTCATATGACCTGAAAGCCAGAAACTACAGTATGGTTGAAAAGACTTCTCAAAAACACCTGTTTACACAGTCTCCCCATGACCAATGAGATTCCGTTATCATCCTGTTTATTGTTATAATAATGTAATGTTCTTAACCATTTTAATTATTTGGTGCATTTATGTTTTTTATATTATATCATATTTTAATATAAACTGCTTATGGGTGTTATTTTATCAAGCATAAATAAATAACTGTCAGCTGAAACACTCCAGACCCCACCTGATTCTTGATGAAATGATCATGCTATATAGTTTGTTCTCTTCTGCATTACAGCCCAGTTGATAATGGCATGGTAAGCAAGGTCATCCTTTCTGAAAACAGACTGGGAGGGGGACTATGTCTTACCACTCAAAAATATTAACTGTCAGAATGATCTGTCTGCATAAACCAAGAAAACAGAAAAATATAATTAGACAAAACCAGTAATTGGGAATCTAAGCTGAACACTTACCTGGGAGTAAATCCAATGGAAAAAGAGCTGCTAAGTAAATAGACGTAGGACTGCACTGTGCGTTACATTTTACATTATAATGCATCTAGAAATTATTTTATACAGGTAAATGGTTGCAGCTTTTTGACAAGAACAGCTGTATCTGAAGATTGTATTAGGGTACAGTATTTAAAATTCATGGCACTGAACACTAAAAAGACTAAATGGTTTACAGTGAGAAATGCATCGAGATTGTTAACAATAATTTTTACATGCATGCCATAGAAGTTTACTATCTTATAATCTGTACTTATATACAAATGCTTCTTCTATAATATGTCAAAAACAACATTGAGTTTAAAATTGAATTAGGTTTAAACATTGAGTTTAAAATTACCATGTTATTGCCACTCTTATGGAGCAAATTATACTAACATAGCAGGTTTCCATAGCAATGTACTAAAGTGCTATCTCATCTGAGGAGAATGGAATGTTTTAAGTATCCTCACCTTGAGCAAACCTTAAACAGTGCTGGGCTGCTAAGGAACTTGGATTGGTTTAGGAAGAAGAATTTGGATTTGGAGAGAATTTTTCTGAGAATGAGATGCAGCATTCTGTGACACGACTGGAGATGATGGAGAGTGAATTGTCTGGAAAGCAACAAGAGATCGATGAGCTAAACAGAGAGCTAGAAGAAATGAGGGCAGCTTATGGTACAGAAGGATTGCAACAGGTATAATTACCTTATGTTGCTTTCTGCATGCTTTGTGGTCATACACACAGTCCTTCAGTATTGCCTGTCATGACTGAAGAAACTGAACATGTGAAAGAATGTTTGTTTCAGTGGTGTTTGTTTTTATTATCACTTTATCACACTATCATTTTTGCATCAATTTATTTTACAAAAGAGTCTCTTTTCCATCTTTCCATCTGATTGTTTATGAGTTTTGCTCTTGGTTCTATGAGAGTAAACAACAGGAACAATTATCTTCTTCTGAAAATACGGGGTTTTTTTTTCAGAACATAGCTTATTTTCTGTATAAACTGTGTGCACTATGCATCCCATGCACTTCAGATAGCCATTGTGCATGTGTGCTTTTAGGCCACATTGGTTTCCCTGCTTACATTACAGATGAAGGTGACCATGAGAACAATTTGCTTGGTCATGTGTTCATCCTGTCAGAAAGGGTACCTGTTAATGCTCCATTTCTCGTATTTTTAGTGTTAGTACAAACATGCTGAATGAAGATATCAAAAAGTCATGGTGACAGTTCACTTCTAGAGAAAGAATGGTCATGCATGTGAACAGACAATTTACAGATATGCATTGAATGGTAGCCTCTGCCTGTGTATAGAAGCTATGGCCTGTGACCTGGTGTTTCTGTGAGCCAACAGATAAAAGGAAGCACAATTGTAAGCCAATTTAAATCAACAGGGAAACTTAAACGGTGCTGAAGAAAAACAGTTTATTTGCAAATACAGTCACGTGTTTAATTATTAGTACTATTGCTTTTTGAGTATGACTACTTTGTCAGAGGCAATAGTCACTACTTGCCTAAGTGCTTTGTAGTGTTTGGTTTCTGTGTACCCTCATAGCATTGGGGTCAGAAGTAGATTGTACAGAAGTAGATTGTACACATTTCTGTACATAATTGTGAACAGCCACAGCTGCCTGTTGCATTTAATTAAAGCATTGATTCTTTGTATTGTGCATTGTCCCACTAGATGTATATTAGTACAGTTATTTGGACCAGTAGCAGCTATCATTTACTTTTTGTTTGGTTGGTTCTGTTGCCTTGTACTTAAGGAAGTGTCTGAAAGGAAATAATATACAAATGCTCATTAACATTACGTTAAGCCACCCTGTGAGTAAGCCGCCATGGACTGGTTGTTCACTGAGCAACCCACACTGTACCCAAAAGACTATAAAGTTTACATTAGTTGTTCTCCCCCTGAATCTTCCATCTGTCTTTGAGACATATCCCAATGGTGTTTGTGGGAGAACCTGTTTTCCCTCCTTGCCCCCATCCTTATCCCTTTCCCCTTTCCTTTTCCTTAGCAAAGGGTGAAGGATTTATATAATCTGAGAGAAACCAGTGTTTGTTTTGGATTTTTAGTTTTGCTTGGGGTTTTGTTTTTGGTTTTGTTTTTTTGAGCCTCAGAAAAGCACAAGGGTTTGGGGGGGGGGTTGCCCTTGTAAATTATGCAACTGTACTCAACTGTATTTATGATTTTATTTGTAAGTCTTTTGCAAGTGTACAAGCATCATCTCACAGTTGTCCAGTATGTGTAGTCTTGCCTGGTCAATTTCTTTGTCTGTTTCAGCTGTCAAATGGTGTAGCAAATAGGAGTAGGTTAACAAAGTGAGATGCGCAGTTGCCAGGGACCGACTGCTAAATTATTAATCAGAAGGCACTGATAGAGTGGAAGAAGCTTATTGATTTTAATGTTTACTACACTTAGAGAAAATTGATCTGGATAGAAGTATACTGGCTTGCAAAGAGGCTGGCAGCTACTGTTTTTTACTGTGATAACTGTCAGTTCCCATGTTCATACAGAATTATTATGAGGCCTTAAAATTGTAAGCTAATAATCCAGCAGGTCTTATATGAGAGGAAAGGGATGGAGAGTTCCAGTCCTTACTCCAACTCAGTTTTACCACTCCCATTTTCTATTTTCATTTCCCACTAAACTCCCATCACTAAGAGTTTGCAACTGGCAAAGGAAGGATGTGGTTGGGGCCAAACTGAACACAGTATTCAAAAAATGAAGTAAGAACAATTTTCTGCCCAACTGAAAAGCTGCATTTGGGATGGGGGTGGAGAGTTAGAGAAGGAAGCAGTGCTTCAGATTCTCATCAGGTATGTGTTTCATATTCCAAAGTCTTGTCGGGGGAGAAACAAAAGACTTCATGTATTTCATTTTTTATTTAACGTTGATGCTTTATACTATATTTTTTATATTTTCAGCATAATATTTTAAGTATTGCTTTTCAACTGTATGCTCCATTTATCCTTACAATTATTGTAGACTATTGCATTAAATTCTTTCAAGAGAGTATTTAAAATTAAGCAGTTCCAGATTCTGTTATATCTAGTCAAACAAGCAATCTGTTGTTGGTGTAGAAAGAAAGTATGATTCCAGAGACTGTTCTGTGTTATATTAAACATATGTTAATGTGTTTCCTGTAGAGAAAACATTGGATATTAAAAGATGCTTGAATAATACTAAGAACAGAACTTTTGAAAGACTGCAATATACTAGTGCAGAATCAAACAATTTTTATAACATCATTTTAAGTGTCCACCTGGGAAATGAAGTCCTTAGTGAAGAATCCAATATTCCGTTGCACTTTTGTATTTGAAAAGTCTTGTGTGCAAACTTTTAGATGTTGGAAACTCAAGAACAACATGTATCATTAGCATTTCATCAGAATACATATAGATAATGTATAGCTATATTTAATAATGTTATTATTTATACATTGCCTTTAGCTACAAGAATTTGAAGCTGCTATCAAAAAAAGAGATGATATTATCACACAGCTTACTGCAAATCTACAACAAGCAAGGAAAGAAAAAGATGAAACTATGAGGGAATTTTTGGAATTGACAGAACAGAGTCAAAAATTGCAGATTCAATTTCAGCATGTAAGTTATAGGCAATCACTCTTTATTAACTTGAAGGATAAAGAATCGGTTTAAGCAGTTCAGATATCTGACAGAAGTGCTAAAATACATACATGGCAATTTTGTCAACTTCTCTTTCTTTAAAAAATCCTACTTCTGAGACATCAACTTGATATTGGCTATGATATTCAGAGATCCTCAGACCATGGCTTAGTTTAGTGCAGCCTTCCTCAACATGGTTTAGATTTATAAAGCCTTGTAAAGACTGGTAGATAATGGGCCTTCTTTCAAACCTAATGAACTGTGATTTGAGTGAACCTTCCACCAGGATTTCAAATTAGAATGAAAACTGGCTTGGAAGGTCCACTCAGACCAGAGTTTGCTACTTTGAACAGAAGGATAAACTATGATTTGATCCACAGGTTATGATTCTTTAAGCTGAGAGCATGGGAAAAGCTGGAAGCTGAACATGAGGAAAAAAGGAGCATGCAGGTACAGGGCTTGTTCCAAGTCCTCTAGGCCACAGTTTAGAATACTAGAAATGTGATTACTGCTTCTTGGGTTCAAGGAGTAGTAGGGAAAACATCTGCTTTTGGAAATAAAGATCACAATTCTGACCATGAAAACTTGATTAGGCTGTTTCCAAACTGTGCCCTTTCATAAATTTCAGGACCCAGTATCAAATCAACAGTGCCAAGATACATATCTTGATAAAATAGAAGTAGTATAAAATAAAGTTTAAAAATGAACACCTCAAGTATGAGAACAGTCATTTGAAGATGGGAAAATGGAAGATGATTGATGCACTTGAGGATTACTTTGTTTCTATCTTTATCCTAATCCTCACACACGCATTTTAAAAATATATATTTTTCCTAAGCTGTTTTTGAGGCTGGGTAGGAATTTTTAGCTGTTTATCTAGTCTTATGTCTGACAATTTTAGGTGCATTTTATCCAAGTTCCTTCTTGAAACTGGAAGCACATATCCCTCTTAATTCTAGGGAAAAGAGTATTTTGAATATTTGTTAACTAAGTTTATAAGAGTCATTTATTTTTATTCCTATTTCTTGGAGGACTTGCTGGAATTACTAGAACCTTAAACCCTGTCCAGGGTTTTGCCTGAATGCTTGAGAGTTTAAAGTGAAGCTCTTCATGTATTTGCGGACCTTGCCAGCACAACTTGAATTGTGGAGGGAAGGGCAAGCATGCACAGCTCCAACCCTCAATGCACTATAAGCCTCCCACGCATTCACATGAAAGCCTTAATGGAGCTCTTGTTTTATATTGCAATGTATATATCTTACAGATAAAAGTGAAGAACTAACTTATAGCTTCAAGGAGAATCATGTAGTCTTGGCAGATGGAATTACATTAAGTAGTACTCCAAAAAAAGCTGTTGCACCCATGCATATATTTAATACAGTTGCTAGATATTAGCAGTTTGCAGTTAGATTTAATCATCACCTCATGATAACTGCTACCTGGTTTGCACATCATATTGCAATTTCTAGACACTTAAACTCAGAGGTTTCCAGGGACAATTATGCTTTCTCCCATTTGCTCATCATTTCTTCTTTTAATTAACAACCTAGGAATGCAAATTCCTGAATTGTTTCTTGCTGGGTTAAACTCAGAAACTCTGAGTTGTTTATGGGTTAAATCTTTCAGAATTAACCTGGAGTCATGGAAAAATTTTGGATTAGTTCTGGATTTCCATGTTCACATGTCACAAAACAGGGGAGTTCCTGGGTTATTAAATGAAAATCGAAATAATGAGTAATGGAAGGCACTGTGCTCATCACTTTGCTTGTCTCCAGCAATTCCTTAGTTGAACAACTGAGGAATTACAGTGTGGCATGCCAGGTAGGTATGTGACTGTATTGCCATAATATTTTTGCTATTGCAGGATGTATATCCTAATCAATGCACTCTTTCTTAGGACAAATCCTTCTGTCTCATGGTGTCCCAGATGAGCATAGTTTGCTTCTCACTTACAGAGAATCTGAGAGTAACAAGATTTTTGTTCTAACAAGTGTGTGTTGTCTTCATGGGAAAGAAATTGATACTTTTCTTTCTTTATACTTTGACATATGCTATTAAAGCAGTTTAAAATAATATGCTGTTTTTTTCTTAAGTTGCAGGCAAGTGAAGCATTAAGGAACACTAGTCATAGCAGCACTGCTGCTGACTTACTCCAGGCTAAACAACAGATACTTGCATATCAGCAGCAGCTAGAAGAACAAGAGCAGTTATTGAAGAATTATCAGATTAAAAACAAAGACTTTGAAATGCAGGTTTCATTTCTGCAGGAAAGAGTCACTGAGTTTGAAAAGGTATGTCTCCTATTCAGTTAATTGATCGTGCTTTCTCTATAGTTATTCTTTAAGAAAGATAAAATCTTTTAGTATGAATTTTGCCTAGTTGCTATAATGTTGGGTATTTTATAATTTAGATCAAAGAATGGCATACCTAACCTTGAAGAATACAAAGATAGACATATTTATAAGCATCTTTTTGCTACAAGTGTGCATAAGGTTCAGAAGCATCTCGAACCAATTCATGCTGATTAGAATTAATAATATTAAGAACAAAGTGAATCTGGATCATGGCTAAGATTCATAAGTAATTTGAAGATCCAGAGGCATATGTCTACAAAAAGTTGCAATATTTCTCTCCAAGTTTTCTGTATAAAATCCAGTTCTTAATACTTTTGATTTATACTTGCTGTTTGAGTCTCTATTGAGTGTTAGTTCTTTGTTTGTTAGTAGTTATACATAGGCATTGTCACTTTCCACATTCCCTAACCCTTCCAACCCACCCCCTCCCCAGTTGCATAGACTTTGATTTTAATTGTATTATTTCCTGTTTTGGTCTGTATCTAATATCTGTTCTTTGTGTGGGGCAAGGGTGTAATTATTCTGTATACTCACCTAAGTTGCAATTGTATTGTGATGGCAATAAGGACCTGAACCTGGAATCATACAGTCATTCAGTGAAGAACAGGAGTAACAGGGGGTGGGGGGATTTTTCTGCCTCCTAGTCCTTCTTTCTTTGGATTTTTTTTACTAGGTAGTCTATTTTGCTCATTGGAGACAAGTGGTATCACAGTAAGACATATTGTGGCCTCTCCAGTCTGTCCCTCTCCCTGTTGCTTGAAATACGTCTTTCACCCATCTCCAGGGTCACTTTCCCAGCCTCAGAGCTGTCCGGGTAGCCCCTTCCATGTCAGCTGTGAGGGGGTGAGGAATCAGAGCTCCAGGTCCCAGTTGGGAATCTGAAATATCCTATGACTCTTTGGTTGCTGTCTAGGATCCATAGGATTGTGTCATCCATCGCTTCAAACATGCACTGGTAATCTATACATTGTCTTCAGAAAATAGACCCTGTGACTTGAAAATAATTTCTGCTTTCAAAAAGTAATGTAGAGGCTTAAGAAATCAAAGCAGTTTGTTTTTATTACAGGAAAAATGCAACACTGAAGGAGATGCAACTAAGAAGAAATTACAGGAGAAAGAAGCAGTTATTGAAGAATTGGAAGCAAAAGTTCTAGAAGAGGAAGAAAATAGATTTATTCTTCAGAAAACAATATCAGCTGCTGAGAAATCACTAGAGGAAATAAAAGAAGAGCTTTTTCAAAAGAACCAAGAGCTACATAATATGAGAGTAGATCTAAGCAATTCTAAACAAAAAGAAAGACAGTGTTCTGATGAAATAAAACAGCTAATGGGAACTGTGGAAGAGCTGCAAAAGCGATGTCACAAAAATAGTCAACATGAAAATGACATTGTAGAAAGAATGGAACTTGAAACACAAAAGAGACTTGCAGATCTTAGGGCAGAATTAGAGGAAGTACATGGACAGCAGATTGTACATATGAAGCAAGAATTAGTTAGAGAACATACAACCGAGATTGAAAGACTTCTTGCCCAACAGAAAGCAGATCTGGAGAGAACTTTGAATTTACGCTCTGGTAGTACTAATGAAGACCAAATAAACTTAATGAATATTGCAATTAATGAGTTAAATCTGATGCTGCAGGATGCTAATTACCAGAGAGAAAAAGTAAGGCAAGATTTGTCCCAACAGCTTGATCTGTTATCCTCTGAAAAAAGTTCCCTACAAAGTCAAGTTGAGGATCTTTGTCAAGAGCTGAGCTTTTCCAGAGAGCAAATTCAGAGAGCCAAGCAGACTATTCATGAAAAAGATTCCAAGTTACATGAAGTAGACATGTTGCAAATTACTGTTGAAGAACTAAAAGCCCAGCTTGCTTCAGCTTCTGAGATTAAGGCGGAATTAGAATTAAAACATGAAGCAGAAGTTACAAATTACAAAATAAAACTTGAAATGCTAGAAAGAGAAAAGGATGCAGTTTTGGACAGAATGGCTGAATCTCAGGAAGCTGAACTAGAGAGATTGAGGACTCAGCTTTTGTTTAGTCATGAAGAAGAGCTATCAAAACTTAGAGAAGATTTACAGCAAGAGCACAAAATAAACTTTGAGAATTTTAAAGAGAATATGGGTATTCAATCTAAACAGCAGTTAGATGATTTGAAAAATGAAATGAGCAAGAAAATAGAAGCTCTGCTGTTGGAAAATGACAACTTAAAATTAAAACAGAATCATCTCATGCTAGAAATATCAAGGCTAAAAGATTTGCATCAGTCTAACATAAATTCTAAAACTGAAGAAATGATGCTTCAGTTCCATGACCTCCAAAAGGAGATAGAAGTTCTTAGACAGGAAGAAAAAGAAAAGGGTACACTTGAACAGGAAATACAAAAGTTGCAACTTAAAACAGAATTATTGGAAAAGAAAATGAAAGAGCAAAAGGATAGTCTTCAAGAAAAATGCACATTGCTTGAAACACGAAATAATATTCTTGAAGGTGAAAAAAGTGCCCTGCAAGAGACGTTAAAAAAATATGTTGTTAGCAACACAGAAGAAAGCTTGAACTTCACTGGTGGCATGAATTCCAAATCAGAAGAGTTTAATTTGCAAGAAAGAATAGAAAATCTGATTGCTGCAAATCAGAAGCTTATAAAACAAGATATTGAACATAAAGAGGAAATTGAGAAGTTAAAAAATTCCTTTTCATTTATGGAGAGAAACTTTGAACATAAATATCAAGAACTCCAAGACAAACATGCTGCCCTGCAAAAGGTAAAATTAGATTTAGAAGAGAACAGAAGCAAGCACGAGGTTGAATATAAAGCCAAGCTCCAGGCTTCAATGGAAGAGATTGATGGTGATATGCCAGTAGTGAAAAGTCAACATATGGTTGTCCATGGTAAGAAAGAAAGACTTTTAAGATCAGAAACATTTGAGATTGAGGAGGTTGTAGAAAAAGACACAACAGAATTGATGGAAAAACTTGAGGTCACTCAGCGTGAGAAGCTAGAACTCTCACTGAGACTTTCAGATCTTTCTGATCAATTAAAACTGAAGCACAATCAAATTTGTCAGTTGAATGAAGAAGTTATATCTCTAAAACAAGATAAAGAGCACATTTCAGCAAGGTGTAAAGAACTAGAACAGGTAGTTAGCCACAGGCTGGAGCAGAATACAAACTCTTGTAAACAGAAGGCAAAATACTCCAAAGGGGAGTTACAGAAAGGCTATTCTGAAGTTTGTGAACCTGAAAACCTTGTTTCTGATTCAAACAAAGAATTTGATAGCACAATAAGAAAAAGAAGCGAAAGACTGACTTCAAATAGTTTGACTCATCAAATTCCAGTGGAAGAAGCAGTTCAACCAAAGCTGATTTCAGGACACAAATCACCTTCGGATAATTTTCACCAAATGAATGATGATTTATTAGTTAACTTTTCATGTGATAGCCTTGTGCAAGGTGAAAATGAGCTCCGGAAGCAGTTGGACATGCTGAAAGCCGAACAGGTATTTATAGCAACCCATACAATACACCTTTTGCAATACATGCTTCTCACAGATGGTAAATATGTCTAATAGTGAAATTTTATGCATGTTTATGCATAAGTAAATCTCTCTGATTTATGTGTGGCTTAATTATCAGGTAGTATTTTTAAATTCCAACCTTAATGTTGTAGAAATTTAATCCATCATATAACTCAATATAGAATGTTGAGTGATTTGACGATTAAATGATCAGGATTGTCTGTTAAGAGTATGTGTGTATCTCCCTAAAATGTTAAGAATGTACAAATATGCTTTAAGCTGCTATTTAAAAACAAAAATATTATTAATATGTATTCCCCTATCTTCAAGTTGCATGTTTGTGGGACTTTAACCATCCAGTCAGTATAGGGAATACAAAAATTGTGTGGTTTGAGAGACATGGAATGCCCATGTAAACTTTGTATACCTCCTATACATCAATGAATAAGGGGGTGGAGACTGCTCATATAATATTTATGACAAAGAATAGCTTTAAAACAGCCTTCCCCAACCTGTTACACTCCAGATTTTTTGGACTGCAACTCTCATCTTTCTCAGCCAGTATGGACAATAATCAAGAATATTGGAAGTTGTAGTCCAAAACATCTAGAGGCCAGCAGATGGGCATGCCACAATTTAAGAAAGAACCAGGCAAACGGGAAAAGTTTCAGAGGAGAAAAAGAATATGCACAGGGACTGGAAACAAAGGTCTATGAGGAGAGTTGGACATGCTTAGCTTTGAGAAAGAAGACTGAGAGAAGATACGGTACTTGAAAGATTATCACACAAAGGATGGCCAGGATTTCCTTTCAATCATTCCAGAATAATGGCCACAATAATGGCCACAATAGGAAGCCAAATTCTAGTTGAATATCATGAAAAACTCTTGACTGTTAGAACAATACAACAGTGAAACCACTTATTTAGGGAAGTTTTGGGCATTTCCACACTGGAGACTTTCAAGAGGCAGCTGGAAAGCCATCTATTAGAGATGCTTTAATGCAGGAGCCCTTCATTGAGCAGAGATTTGGGCCTGATGGCCTCATTGGCCCTATCCAACTCTGCTGTTTTATGATTCTATGATAGCAGCCTCCAGAATCCCGAAGCAGCACTCAGTAGCTTTTGTCAGTAGCTTTCACATGTCTGAGGCAACTTAGAACATCCAGCCTTCTCAGCAGCTTTTGAGTTAGATCATTCCAACTGCCAGCAAGGTTGGGATCCTCATCTTTTTGAGAGGGGGAATAAGCTCCTCAGGAAAGAGGAGTAAACAATTACTGATGGCTGGAGAGGTCTACTGTTGAGTGACTGTCAGGGAGGCAAGATCCAACAGGAGGTGGTGCCTCCTGTTGACTTCTGAGAAGGAGGTGGGAAGAGATGGCATGTTCAGTCAACTCAGCATTCCCAAGAGCTTCCACAGAGTGGATTGGGCACCCCCATCTCTCATGAGGAGCCAGGAACTAGTGATCTCCTCAGTGGTGCTTTCCCATCCTTGAATGGCACTGCTAAGCTGATTGGGCACATCTGCCTCTTCCTACCTCCTGCTCAATAGTGGAAATGGAAGCCAAAGATCCACTGCACTACTTGGTCCTCAAGTACTGCTGCTGAACAGATCAGAGATAAAAGGAGATGGCGTTGCCCAGTCAGCTCCCTTCTTGTGCTTTCGCTTAGGAAATGTTCTCCAGTTGTATGCAGAGTCATACAAGGAAGTTCTCTTTTTCTTCTTTGTCCCTATACTCAAACAAGGCTTCTGCTTTGAGGTCTGGGAGCTCAACTTCCAGCCTTGGCTGCAGCAATGTACAGGAGACGGCCTGCTGCAAGATGGCAGTGGGCAGCTCCTGGCACCTTGCTGCAGCTGAGACTGGAAACTTTCCCTGTTGCACTTCAGAGCACAAGCCCGGTTTATGAAATGGGGACTGTCTTGAAAGCACAGTTTTTACTGTCAGAGACAGGAGACTCATTCCTCCACATGGTTTCTCGTGGAATACCACTTGGAGGATCAAGGGGAAAGGAAGGAGAGAGAGGGAGCAAAGTACCTACAAGGAGTCAATCATCTGTTCAGCTCATCATGGGTACTTCATAAAACAGTCAGTCCATCATGATTTATTGCCAGGTTGTGTTTTGTCATGTGAATGCAGCCAATATCTCTCCCTCACTCCATTTTTTAAAAATTACTTTTGTGCATTGCTTATGAAAACATTCAGTTTGCTTCAACACTTAGTGATGTCATTGCTTTACTGGAAACTCTCCAATAGATTCAGCTTATATGACTAATCAAAGAGCAGCAGAACAAAACTGTAATCAGAAGAAAACTCTGCCTTAGTAGCATTGCCTTACAAAGCAATTTATCAGGATATAATCTTGGCATCAAACCCCCAAATTGGTATTTTTGGTCTGAAAGGTCATGCTTAATATATTTTATGTAATCATATTTAATCAAATAGTAGAGATGTGTAATGATTCTGTATTTTTTTAATGCTGGCTTCCTTGGCTAAGAAACAGATGAGCATCACCCCCTAGAATTGGACACAACTGTCATGGGGGAATTTTTACCTTTTTACCTTTATGTCTGATAGTAGGCAATGTGATGTGTGGAATGTTCTGTAATGATAAATTTACTTTACAAGACTTTACTTGTAAGGATTGCTACTTGGTGTGTTAAAAGTAATTTTGCTTGTCATTTGAGTATTTTTGCACTTTTGCATCACTGAAAAATTGAAGTTTCTTGATGGTTTTTCTTTTTTGTGAAATTAAGGCAGGCATCACCTCTGGCCCAGAAGCCAAATCTGCCACTCTTGGGAACCCATCCTGGCTCATTGGGGTTTCCCTTCCTCCAAACCACTGATAGTGTAGAAGTGTTCTGGTTTTTGTGCAGATTTGCCTCACTTTAAAGGGTTGATATGCCTTTCCTCTGTCTTCATTACTCACAGTAAGAGCTTTAAACTAAGAAATGCTGGTATTTGGGGTATTTTGACCATAGCCATTTGCCTTTATCTCCACCCACCCCATTTTCAAGGATAGGCAACTATAAGGAGACTTTGTTAAGGAAAGTGTCCTCTAGTCTCCTTACAGTTGCCTATCCTTGAAAAAAGTGTTAGAACAAAGTTCTGTCAGTTGAGCTGTCACAAGATTTCCCTTGGAAGCTAGCGGAGAGCCAGAATTGTTTTTGGCAAATTGTAAAAAAAAATTACAATTGTGCAGAGTAGTACAATTTGAATTTTCTGTATAAATAGTGCACATTAATGAGGAGACTGTTGAGAAATAATTGCAGAGATATGTTAATATCAAATCTTTGTTTAGAAACATAGAAACAGAACGAGTCAGAAGAGGCCTCCTGGGCCATTTAGTCTGACCTCCGGCACCAGCCGGCTCCACTCACGACATGCCCACC